>NC_092709.1:378242752-378393444 GCF_047496885.1 Scyliorhinus torazame
CCCACAACGTCAGCACCCTACACCCTGCCCACAACGTCAGCACCCTACACCCTGCCCACAACGTCAGCACCCTACACCCTGCCCACAGCGTCAGCACCCTACACCCTGCCCACACGTCAGCACCCTACACCCTGCCCACAGCGTCAGCACCCTACACCCTGCCCACAGCGTCAGCACCCTACACCCTGCCCACAGCGTCAGCACCCTACACCCTGCCCACAGCGTCAGCACCCTACACCCTGCCACAACGTCAGCACCCTACACCCTGCCCACAACGTCAGCACCCTACACCCTGCCCACAGCGTCAGCACCCTACACCCTGCCCACAAGCGTCAGCACCCTACACCCCTGCCCACAACGTCAGCACCCTACACCCTGCCCACAAGCGTCAGCACCCTACACCCTGCCCACAGCGTCAGCACCCTACACCCTGCCCACAACGTCAGCACCCTACACCCTGCCCACAACGTCAGCACCCTACACCCTGCCCACAGCGTCAGCACCCTACACCCTGCCCACAAGCGTCAGCACCCTACACCCTGCCCACAACGTCAGCACCCTACACCCTGCCCACAGCGTCAGCACCCTACACCCTGCCCACAACGTCAGCACCCTACACCCTGCCCCACAGCGTCAGCACCCTACACCCTGCCCACAGCGTCAGCACCCTACACCCTGCCCACAACGTCAGCACCCTACACCCTGCCCACAGCGTCAGCACCCTACACCCTGCCCACAACGTCAGCACCCTACACCCTGCCCACAGCGTCAGCACCCTACACCCTGCCCACAACGTCAGCCCCTACACCCTGCCCACAGCGTCAGCACCCTACACCCTGCCCACAAGCGTCAGCACCCTACACCCTGCCCACAAGCGTCAGCACCCTACACCCTGCCCACACGTCAGCACCCTACACCCTGCCCACACGTCAGCACCCTACACCCTGCCCACAACGTCAGCACCCTACACCCTGCCCACAACGTCAGCACCCTACACCCTGCCCACAGCGTCAGCACCCTACACCCTGCCCACAAGCGTCAGCACCCTACACCCTGCCCACACAACGTCAGCACCCTACACCCTGCCCACAGCGTCAGCACCCTACACCCTGCCCACAGACGTCAGCACCCTACAACCCTGCCCACAACGTCAGCACCCTACACCCTGCCCACAACGTCAGCACCCTACACCCTGCCCACAGCAGTCAGCACCCTACACCCTGCCCACAGACGTCAGCACCCTACACCCTGCCCACAGACGTCAGCACCCTACACCCTGCCCACAACGTCAGCACCCTACACCCTGCCCACAGCGTCAGCACCCTACACCCTGCCCACAGCGTCAGCACCCTACACCCTGCCCACAGACGTCAGCACCCTACACCCCTGCCCACAGCGTCAGCACCCTACACCCTGCCCACAACGTCAGCACCCTACACCCTGCCCACAACGTCAGCACCCTACACCCTGCCCACAACGTCAGCACCCTACACCCTGCCCACAACGTCAGCACCCTACACCCTGCCCACAAGCGTCAGCACCCTACACCCTGCCCACAACGTCAGCACCCTACACCCTGCCCACAGCGTCAGCACCCTACACCCTGCCCACAGCGTCAGCACCCTACACCCTGCCCACAAGCGTCAGCACCCTACACCCTGCCCACAGCGTCAGCACCCTACACCCTGCCCACAGCGTCAGCACCCTACACCCTGCCCACAGCGTCAGCACCCTACACCCTGCCCACAGCGTCAGCACCCTACACCCTGCCCACAACGTCAGCACCCTACACCCTGCCCACAACGTCAGCACCCTACACCCTGCCCACAAGCGTCAGCACCCTACACCCTGCCCACACGTCAGCACCCTACACCCTGCCCACAACGTCAGCACCCTACACCCTGCCCACAAGCGTCAGCACCCTACACCCTGCCCACACGTCAGCACCCTACACCCTGCCCACAAGCGTCAGCACCCTACACCCTGCCCACAGCGTCAGCACCCTACACCCTGCCACAACGTCAGCACCCTACACCCTGCCCACAGCGTCAGCACCCCTACACCCTGCCCACAACGTCAGCACCCTACACCCTGCCCACAACGTCAGCACCCTACACCCTGCCCACAGCGTCAGCACCCTACACCCTGCCCACAGCGTCAGCACCCTACACCCTGCCCACAACGTCAGCACCCTACACCCTGCCCACAACGTCAGCACCCTACACCCTGCCCACAGCGTCAGCACCCTACACCCTGCCCACAACGTCAGCACCCTACACCCTGCCCACAACGTCAGCACCCTACACCCTGCCCACAGCGTCAGCACCCTACACCCTGCCCACAGCGTCAGCACCCTACACCCTGCCCACAGCGTCAGCACCCTACACCCTGCCCACAGCGTCAGCACCCTACACCCTGCCCACAGCGTCAGCACCCTACACCCTGCCCACAACGTCAGCACCCTACACCCTGCCCACAGCGTCAGCACCCTACACCCTGCCCACAGCGTCAGCACCCTACACCCTGCCCACAACGTCAGCACCCTACACCCTGCCCACAGCGTCAGCACCCTACACCCTGCCCACAGCGTCAGCACCCTACACCCTGCCCACAGCGTCAGCACCCTACACCCTGCCCACAGCGTCAGCACCCTACACCCTGCCCACAAGCGTCAGCACCCTACACCCTGCCCACGCGTCAGCACCCTACACCCTGCCCACAACGTCAGCACCCTACACCCTGCCCACAGCGTCAGCACCCTACACCCTGCCCACAGCGTCAGCACCCTACACCCTGCCCACAACGTCAGCACCCTACACCCTGCCCACAGCGTCAGCACCCTACACCCTGCCCACAGCGTCAGCACCCTACACCCTGCCCACAAGCGTCAGCACCCTACACCCTGCCCACAACGTCAGCACCCTACACCCTGCCACAGCGTCAGCACCCTACACCCTGCCCACAGCGTCAGCACCCTACACCCTGCCCACAGCGTCAGCACCCTACACCCTGCCCACAGCGTCAGCACCCTACACCCTGCCCACAGCGTCAGCACCCTACACCCTGCCCACAACGTCAGCACCCTACACCCTGCCCACAGCGTCAGCACCCTACACCCTGCCCACAACGTCAGCACCCTACACCCTGCCCACAGCGTCAGCACCCTACACCCTGCCCACAGCGTCAGCACCCTACACCCTGCCCACAACGTCAGCACCCTACACCCTGCCCACAGCGTCAGCACCCTACACCCTGCCCACAACGTCAGCACCCTACACCCTGCCCACAACGTCAGCACCCTACACCTGCCCAACCCTGCCCACAAGCGTCAGCACCCTACACCCTGCCCACAGCGTCAGCACCCTACACCCTGCCCACAGCGTCAGCACCCTACACCCTGCCCACAGCGTCAGCACCCTACACCTGCCCACAACGTCAGCACCCTACACCCTGCCCCACAGCGTCAGCACCCTACACCCTGCCCACACGTCAGCACCCTACACCCTGCCCACAACGTCAGCACCCTACACCCTGCCCACAGCGTCAGCACCCTACACCCTGCCCACAGCGTCAGCACCCTACACCCTGCCCACAGCGTCAGCACCCTACACCCTGCCCACAACGTCAGCACCCTACACCCTGCCCACAAGCGTCAGCACCCTACACCCTGCCCACAGCGTCAGCAACCCTACACCCTGCCCACAACGTCAGCACCCTACACCCTGCCCACAGCGTCAGCACCTGCCCACGTCAGCACCCTACACCCTGCCCACAGCGTCAGCACCCTACACCCTGCCCACAAGCGTCAGCACCCTACACCCTGCCCACAAGCGTCAGCACCCTACACCCTGCCCACAGCGTCAGCACCCTACACCCTGCCCACAGCGTCAGCACCCTACACCCTGCCCACAGCGTCAGCACCCTACACCCTGCCCACAGCGTCAGCACCCTACACCCTGCCCACAGCGTCAGCACCCTACACCTGCCCACGTCAGCACCCTACACCCTGCCCACAAGCGTCAGCACCCTACACCCTGCCCACAGCGTCAGCACCCTACACCCTGCCCACAACGTCAGCACCCTACACCCTGCCCACAGCGTCAGCACCCTACACCCTGCCCACAGCGTCAGCACCCTACACCCTGCCCACAACGTCAGCACCCTACACCCTGCCCACAACGTCAGCACCCTACACCCTGCCCACAACGTCAGCACCCTACACCCTGCCCACAGCGTCAGCACCCTACACCCTGCCCACAACGTCAGCACCCTACACCCTGCCACAGCGTCAGCACCCTACACCCTGCCCACGTCAGCACCCTACACCCTGCCCACAACGTCAGCACCCTACACCCTGCCCACAGCGTCAGCACCCTACACCCTGCCCACAACGTCAGCACCCTACACCCTGCCCACAACGTCAGCACCCTACACCCTGCCCACAGCGTCAGCACCCTACACCCTGCCCACAGCGTCAGCACCCTACACCCTGCCCACAAGCGTCAGCACCCTACACCCTGCCCACAACGTCAGCACCCTACACCCTGCCCACAAGTCAGCACCCTACACCCTGCCACGTCAGCACCCTACACCCTGCCCACAGCGTCAGCACCCTACACCCTGCCCACAACGTCAGCACCCTACACCCTGCCCACAGCGTCAGCACCCTACACCCTGCCCACAACGTCAGCACCCTACACCCTGCCCACAACGTCAGCACCCTACACCCTGCCACACGTCAGCACCCTACACCCTGCCCACAACGTCAGCACCCTACACCCTGCCCACAGCGTCAGCACCCTACACCCTGCCCACAAGCGTCAGCACCCTACACCCTGCCCACAGCGTCAGCACCCTACACCCTGCCCACAACGTCAGCACCCTACACCCTGCCCACAACGTCAGCACCCCTACACCCTGCCCACAGCGTCAGCACCCTACACCCTGCCCACAACGTCAGCACCCTACACCCTGCCCACAGCGTCAGCACCCTACACCCTGCCACAAGCGTCAGCACCCTACACCCTGCCCACAGCGTCAGCACCCTACACCCTGCCCACAACGTCAGCACCCTACACCCTGCCCACAACGTCAGCACCCTACACCCTGCCCACAGCGTCAGCACCCTACACCCTGCCCACAGCGTCAGCACCCTACACCCTGCCCACAGCGTCAGCACCCTACACCCTGCCCACAGCGTCAGCACCCTACACCCTGCCCACAGCGTCAGCACCCTACACCCTGCCCACAGCGTCAGCACCCTACACCCTGCCCACAGCGTCAGCACCCTACACCCTGCCACAACGTCAGCACCCTACACCCTGCCCACAGCGTCAGCACCCTACACCCTGCCCACAGCGTCAGCACCCTACACCCTGCCCACAACGTCAGCACCCTACACCCTGCCCACAGCGTCAGCACCCTACACCCTGCCCACAACGTCAGCACCCTACACCCTGCCCACAGCGTCAGCACCCTACACCCTGCCCACAGCGTCAGCACCCTACACCCTGCCCACAACGTCAGCACCCTACACCCCTGCCCACAACGTCAGCACCCTACACCCTGCCCACAACGTCAGCACCCTACACCCTGCCCACAGCGTCAGCACCCTACACCCTGCCCACAACGTCAGCACCCTACACCCTGCCCACAACGTCAGCACCCTACACCCTGCCCACAGCGTCAGCACCCTACACCCTGCCCACAACGTCAGCACCCTACACCCTGCCCACAACGTCAGCACCCTACACCCTGCCCACAACGTCAGCACCCTACACCCTGCCCACAGCGTCAGCACCCTACACCCCTGCCCACAGCGTCAGCACCCTACACCCTGCCCACAACGTCAGCACCCTACACCCTGCCCACAGCGTCAGCACCCTACACCCTGCCCACAGCGTCAGCACCCTCTACACCCTGCCCACAACGTCAGCACCCTACACCCTGCCCACAGCGTCAGCACCCTACACCCTGCCCACACGTCAGCACCCTACACCCTGCCCACAACGTCAGCACCCTACACCCTGCCCACAACGTCAGCACCCTACACCCTGCCCACAACGTCAGCACCCTACACCCTGCCCACAGCGTCAGCACCCTACACCCTGCCCACAACGTCAGCACCCTACACCCTGCCCACAACGTCAGCACCCTACACCCTGCCCACAACGTCAGCACCCTACACCCTGCCCACAACGTCAGCACCCTACACCCTGCCCACAACGTCAGCACCCTACACCCTGCCCACAACGTCAGCACCCTACACCCTGCCCACAACGTCAGCACCCTACACCCCTGCCCACAACGTCAGCACCCTACACCCTGCCCACAGCGTCAGCACCCTACACCCTGCCCACAGCGTCAGCACCCTACACCCTGCCCACAACGTCAGCACCCTACACCCTGCCCACAACGTCAGCACCCTACAACCCTGCCCACAGCGTCAGCACCCTACACCCTGCCCACAGCGTCAGCACCCTACACCCTGCCCACAGCGTCAGCACCCTACACCCTGCCCACAGCGTCAGCACCCTACACCCTGCCCACAACGTCAGCACCCTACACCCTGCCCACAACGTCAGCACCCTACACCCTGCCCACAACGTCAGCACCCTACACCCTGCCCACAGCGTCAGCACCCTACACCCTGCCCACAACGTCAGCACCCTACACCCTGCCCACAGCGTCAGCACCCTACACCCTGCCCACAGCGTCAGCACCCTACACCCTGCCCACAACGTCAGCACCCTACACCCTGCCCACAGCGTCAGCACCCTACACCCTGCCCACAACGTCAGCACCCTACACCCTGCCCACAGCGTCAGCACCCTACACCCTGCCACAACGTCAGCACCCTACACCCCTGCCCACAACGTCAGCACCCTACACCCTGCCCACAGCGTCAGCACCCTACACCCTGCCCACACGTCAGCACCCTACACCCTGCCCACAGCGTCAGCACCCTACACCCTGCCCACAACGTCAGCACCCTACACCCTGCCCACAGCGTCAGCACCCTACACCCTGCCCACAACGTCAGCACCCTACACCCTGCCCACAAGCGTCAGCACCCTACACCCTGCCCACAAGCGTCAGCACCCTACACCCTGCCCACAGCGTCAGCACCCTACACCCTGCCCACAACGTCAGCACCCTACACCCTGCCCACAGCGTCAGCACCCTACACCCTGCCCACAGCGTCAGCACCCCTACACCCTGCCCACAGCGTCAGCACCCTACACCCTGCCCACAACGTCAGCACCCTACACCCTGCCCACAACGTCAGCACCCTACACCCTGCCCACAAGCGTCAGCACCCTACACCCTGCCCACAGCGTCAGCACCCTACACCCTGCCCACGTCAGCACCCTACACCCTGCCCACAGCGTCAGCACCCTACACCCTGCCCACACGTCAGCACCCTACACCCTGCCCACAACGTCAGCACCCTACACCCTGCCCACAACGTCAGCACCCTACACCCTGCCCACAACGTCAGCACCCTACACCCTGCCCACAACGTCAGCACCCTACAACCCTGCCCACAACGTCAGCACCCTACACCCTGCCCACAACGTCAGCACCCTACACCCTGCCCACAACGTCAGCACCCTACACCCTGCCCACAGCGTCAGCACCCTACACCCTGCCCACAACGTCAGCACCCTACACCCTGCCCACGTCAGCACCCTACACCCTGCCCACAACGTCAGCACCCTACACCCTGCCCACAGCGTCAGCACCCTACACCCCTGCCCACAGCGTCAGCACCCTACACCCTGCCCACAACGTCAGCACCCTACACCCTGCCCACAGCGTCAGCACCCTACACCCTGCCCACAGCGTCAGCACCCTACACCCTGCCCACAACGTCAGCACCCTACACCCTGCCCACAACGTCAGCACCCTACACCCTGCCCACAACGTCAGCACCCTACACCCTGCCCACAACGTCAGCACCCTACACCCTGCCCACAGCGTCAGCACCCTACACCCTGCCCACACGTCAGCACCCTACACCCTGCCCACAGCGTCAGCACCCTACACCCTGCCCACAGCGTCAGCACCCTACACCCTGCCCACAACGTCAGCACCCTACACCCTGCCCACAGCGTCAGCACCCTACACCCTGCCCACAGCGTCAGCACCCTACACCCTGCCCACAACGTCAGCACCCTACACCCTGCCCACAAGCGTCAGCACCCTACACCCTGCCCAACGTCAGCACCCTACACCCTGCCCACAGCGTCAGCACCCTACACCCTGCCCACAACGTCAGCACCCTACACCCTGCCCACAGCGTCAGCACCCTACACCCTGCCCACAACGTCAGCACCCTACACCCTGCCCACAACGTCAGCACCCTACACCCTGCCCACAGCGTCAGCACCCTACACCCTGCCCACACGTCAGCACCCTACACCCTGCCCACAGCGTCAGCACCCTACACCCTGCCCACAGCGTCAGCACCCTACACCCTGCCCACAACGTCAGCACCCTACACCCCTGCCCACAGCGTCAGCACCCTACACCCTGCCACAACGTCAGCACCCTACACCCTGCCCACAACGTCAGCACCCTACACCCTGCCCACAACGTCAGCACCCTACACCCTGCCCACAACGTCAGCACCCTACACCCTGCCCACAACGTCAGCACCCTACACCCTGCCCACAACGTCAGCACCCTACACCCTGCCCACAACGTCAGCACCCTACACCCTGCCCACAGCGTCAGCACCCTACACCCTGCCCACAACGTCAGCACCCTACACCCCTGCCCACAGCGTCAGCACCCTACACCCTGCCCACAGCGTCAGCACCCTACACCCTGCCCACACGTCAGCACCCTACACCCTGCCCACAAGCGTCAGCACCCTACACCCTGCCCACAGCGTCAGCACCCTACACCCTGCCCACAACGTCAGCACCCTACACCCTGCCCACAACGTCAGCACCCTACACCCTGCCCACGTCAGCACCCTACACCCTGCCCACAACGTCAGCACCCTACACCCTGCCCACAGCGTCAGCACCCTACACCCTGCCCACGTCAGCACCCTACACGCCTGCCCACAGCGTCAGCACCCTACACCCTGCCCACAGCGTCAGCACCCTACACCCTGCCCACAACGTCAGCACCCTACACCCTGCCCACAGCGTCAGCACCCTACACCCTGCCCACAGCGTCAGCACCCTACACCCTGCCCACAACGTCAGCACCCTACACCCTGCCCACAACGTCAGCACCCTACACCCTGCCCACGTCAGCACCCTACACCCTGCCCACAGCGTCAGCACCCTACACCCTGCCCACAACGTCAGCACCCCTACACCCTGCCCACAGCGTCAGCACCCTACACCCTGCCCACAACGTCAGCACCCTACACCCTGCCCACAACGTCAGCACCCTACACCCTGCCCACAGCGTCAGCACCCTACACCCAGCCCCACGTCAGCACCCTACACCCTGCCCACAGCGTCAGCACCCTACACCCTGCCCACAGCGTCAGCACCCTACACCCTGCCCACAGCGTCAGCACCCTACACCCTGCCCACAACGTCAGCACCCTACACCCTGCCCACAACGTCAGCACCCTACACCCTGCCCACAAGCGTCAGCACCCTACACCCTGCCCACAACGTCAGCACCCTACACCCTGCCCACAACGTCAGCACCCTACACCCTGCCACAACGTCAGCACCCTACACCCTGCCCACAACGTCAGCACCCTACACCCTGCCCACAGCGTCAGCACCCTACACCCTGCCCACAGCGTCAGCACCCTACACCCTGCCCACAGCGTCAGCACCCTACACCCTGCCCACAGCGTCAGCACCCTACACCCTGCCCACAACGTCAGCACCCTACACCCTGCCCACAGCGTCAGCACCCTACACCCTGCCCACAGCGTCAGCACCCTACACCCTGCCCACAACGTCAGCACCCTACACCCCTGCCCACAACGTCAGCACCCTACACCCTGCCCCACGTCAGCACCCTACACCCTGCCCACAGCGTCAGCACCCTACACCCTGCCCACAACGTCAGCACCCTACACCCTGCCCACAGCGTCAGCACCCTACACCCTGCCCACAACGTCAGCACCCTACACCCCTGCCCACAACGTCAGCACCCTACACCCTGCCCACAGCGTCAGCACCCTACACCCAGCCCACGTCAGCACCCTACACCCTGCCCACAGCGTCAGCACCCTACACACCTGCCCACAGCGTCAGCACCCTACACCCTGCCCACAACGTCAGCACCCTACACCCTGCCCACAGCGTCAGCACCCTACACCCTGCCCACAACGTCAGCACCCTACACCCTGCCCACAACGTCAGCACCCTACACCCTGCCCACAAGCGTCAGCACCCTACACCCTGCCCACAAGCGTCAGCACCCTACACCCTGCCCACAACGTCAGCACCCTACACCCTGCCCACAGCGTCAGCACCCTACACCCTGCCCACAACGTCAGCACCCTACACCCTGCCCACAGCGTCAGCACCCTACACCCTGCCCACAACGTCAGCACCCTACACCCTGCCCACAGCGTCAGCACCCTACACCCTGCCCACAGCGTCAGCACCCTACACCCTGCCCACAACGTCAGCACCCTACACCCTGCCCACAACGTCAGCACCCTACACCCTGCCCACAGCGTCAGCACCCTACACCCTGCCCACAGCGTCAGCACCCTACACCCTGCCCACAGCGTCAGCACCCTACACCCTGCCCACAACGTCAGCACCCTACACCCTGCCCACAGCGTCAGCACCCTACACCCTGCCCACAACGTCAGCACCCTACACCCTGCCCACAAGCGTCAGCACCCTACACCCCTGCCCACAACGTCAGCACCCTACACCCTGCCCACAACGTCAGCACCCTACACCCTGCCCACAAGCGTCAGCACCCTACACCCTGCCCACAGCGTCAGCACCCTACACCCTGCCCACAACGTCAGCACCCTACACCCTGCCCACAGCGTCAGCACCCTACACCCTGCCCACAACGTCAGCACCCTACACCCTGCCCACAACGTCAGCACCCTACACCCTGCCCACAACGTCAGCACCCTACACCCTGCCCACAGCGTCAGCACCCTACACCCTGCCCACAGCGTCAGCACCCTACACCCTGCCCACAACGTCAGCACCCTACACCCTGCCCACAGCGTCAGCACCCTACACCCTGCCCACAAGCGTCAGCACCCTACACCCTGCCCACAACGTCAGCACCCTACACCCTGCCCACAGCGTCAGCACCCTACACCCTGCCCACAACGTCAGCACCCTACACCCTGCCCACAGCGTCAGCACCCTACACCCTGCCCACAGCGTCAGCACCCTACACCCTGCCCACAACGTCAGCACCCCTACACCCTGCCCACAACGTCAGCACCCTACACCCTGCCCACAACGTCAGCACCCTACACCCTGCCCACAGCGTCAGCACCCTACACCCTGCCCACAACGTCAGCACCCTACACCCTGCCCACAACGTCAGCACCCTACACCCTGCCCACAGCGTCAGCACCCTACACCCTGCCCACAGCGTCAGCACCCTACACCCTGCCCACACGTCAGCACCCTACACCCTGCCCACAGCGTCAGCACCCTACACCCTGCCCACAGCGTCAGCACCCTACACCCTGCCCACAACGTCAGCACCCTACACC
This sequence comes from Scyliorhinus torazame, assembly GCF_047496885.1. Taxonomy (NCBI): domain Eukaryota; kingdom Metazoa; phylum Chordata; class Chondrichthyes; order Carcharhiniformes; family Scyliorhinidae; genus Scyliorhinus; species Scyliorhinus torazame. The sequence goes on from NC_092709.1 coordinate 378,254,442, forward strand.
CTGCCCACAACGTCAGCACCCTACACCCTGCCCACAACGTCAGCACCCTACACCCTGCCCACAGCGTCAGCACCCTACACCCTGCCCACAACGTCAGCACCCTACACCCTGCCCACAACGTCAGCACCCTACACCCTGCCCACAACGTCAGCACCCTACACCCTGCCCACAGCGTCAGCACCCTACACCCTGCCCACAGCGTCAGCACCCTACACCCCTGCCCACAACGTCAGCACCCTACACCCTGCCCACAACGTCAGCACCCTACACCCTGCCCACAGCGTCAGCACCCTACACCCTGCCCACAACGTCAGCACCCTACACCCTGCCCACAACGTCAGCACCCTACACCCTGCCCACAGCGTCAGCACCCTACACCCTGCCCACAACGTCAGCACCCTACACCCTGCCCACAACGTCAGCACCCTACACCCTGCCCACAACGTCAGCACCCTACACCCTGCCCCACAGCGTCAGCACCCTACACCCTGCCCACAGCGTCAGCACCCTACACCCTGCCCACAACGTCAGCACCCTACACCCTGCCCACAACGTCAGCACCCTACACCCTGCCCACAGCGTCAGCACCCTACACCCTGCCCACAACGTCAGCACCCTACACCCTGCCACACGTCAGCACCCTACACCCTGCCCACAGCGTCAGCACCCTACAACCCTGCCCACAACGTCAGCACCCTACACCCTGCCCACAGCGTCAGCACCCTACACCCTGCCCACAACGTCAGCACCCTACACCCTGCCCACAACGTCAGCACCCTACACCCTGCCCACAGCGTCAGCACCCTACACCCTGCCCACAACGTCAGCACCCTACACCCTGCCCACAACGTCAGCACCCTACACCCTGCCCACAGCAGTCAGCACCCTACACCCTGCCCACAACGTCAGCACCCTACAACCCTGCCCACAACGTCAGCACCCTACACCCTGCCCACAACGTCAGCACCCTACACCCTGCCCACAGCGTCAGCACCCTACACCCTGCCCACAGCGTCAGCACCCTACACCCTGCCCACAACGTCAGCACCCTACACCCTGCCCACAACGTCAGCACCCTACACCCTGCCCACAACGTCAGCACCCTACACCCTGCCCACAAGCGTCAGCACCCTACACCCTGCCCACAGCGTCAGCACCCTACACCCTGCCCACAACGTCAGCACCCTACACCCTGCCCACAACGTCAGCACCCTACACCCTGCCCACAGCGTCAGCACCCTACACCCTGCCCACAACGTCAGCACCCTACACCCTGCCCACAACGTCAGCACCCTACACCCTGCCCACAGCGTCAGCACCCTACACCCTGCCCACAGCGTCAGCACCCTACACCCTGCCCACAGCGTCAGCACCCTACACCCTGCCCACAGCGTCAGCACCCTACACCCTGCCCACAGCGTCAGCACCCCTACACCCTGCCCACAACGTCAGCACCCTACACCCTGCCCACGTCAGCACCCTACACCCTGCCCACAACGTCAGCACCCTACACCCTGCCCACAGCGTCAGCACCCTACACCCTGCCCACAGCGTCAGCACCCTACACCCTGCCCACAACGTCAGCACCCTACACCCTGCCCACAACGTCAGCACCCTACACCCTGCCCACAACGTCAGCACCCTACACCCTGCCCACAACGTCAGCACCCTACACCCTGCCCACAACATCAGCACCCTACACCCTGCCCACAACGTCAGCACCCTACACCCTGCCCACAGCGTCAGCACCCTACACCCTGCCCACAGCGTCAGCACCCTACACCCTGCCCACAGCGTCAGCACCCTACACCCTGCCCACAGCGTCAGCACCCTACACCCTGCCCACAGCTTCAGCACCCTACACCCTGCCCACAACGTCAGCACCCTACACCCTGCCCACAGCGTCAGCACCCTACACCCCTGCCCACAGCGTCAGCACCCTACACCCTGCCCACAGCGTCAGCACCCTACACCCCTGCCCACAGCGTCAGCACCCTACACCCTGCCCACAGCTTCAGCACCCTACACCCTGCCCACAACGTCAGCACCCTACACCCTGCCCACAGCGTCAGCACCCTACACCCTGCCCACAGCGTCAGCACCCTACACCCTGCCCACAACGTCAGCACCCTACACCCTGCCCACAGCGTCAGCACCCTACACCCTGCCCACAACGTCAGCACCCTACACCCTGCCCACAGCGTCAGCACCCTGCCCACGTCAGCACCCTACACCCTGCCCACAGCGGTCAGCACCCTACACCCTGCCCACAGCGTCAGCACCCTACACCCTGCCCACAGCGTCAGCACCCTACACCCTGCCCACAGCGTCAGCACCCTACACCCTGCCCACAGCGTCAGCACCCTACACCCTGCCCACAACGTCAGCACCCTACACCCTGCCCACAGCGTCAGCACCCTACACCCTGCCCACAGCGTCAGCACCCTACACCCTGCCCACAACGTCAGCACCCTACACCCTGCCCACAGCGTCAGCACCCTACACCCTGCCCACAACGTCAGCACCCTACACCCTGCCCACAGCGTCAGCACCCTACACCCTGCCCACAGCGTCAGCACCCTACACCCTGCCCACAACGTCAGCACCCTACACCCTGCCCACAGCGTCAGCACCCTACACCCTGCCCACAACGTCAGCACCCTACACCCTGCCCACAACGTCAGCACCCTACACCCTGCCCACAACGTCAGCACCCTACACCCTGCCCACAGCGTCAGCACCCTACACCCTGCCCAGCGTCAGCACCCTACACCCTGCCCACAACGTCAGCACCCTACACCCTTGCCCACAGCGTCAGCACCCTACACCCTGCCCACAGCGTCAGCACCCTACACCCTGCCCACAACGTCAGCACCCTACACCCTGCCCACAGCGTCAGCACCCTACACCCTGCCCACAGCGTCAGCACCCTACACCCTGCCCACAACGTCAGCACCCTACACCCTGCCCACAACGTCAGCACCCTACACCCTGCCCACGTCAGCACCCTACACCCTGCCCACGTCAGCACCCTACACCCTGCCCACAGCGTCAGCACCCTACACCCTGCCCACAACGTCAGCACCCTACACCCTGCCCACAGCGTCAGCACCCTACACCCTGCCCACAGCGTCAGCACCCTACACCCTGCCCACAACGTCAGCACCCTACACCCTGCCCCACGTCAGCACCCTACACCCTGCCCACAACGTCAGCACCCTACACCCTGCCCACAACGTCAGCACCCTACACCCTGCCCACAACGTCAGCACCCTACACCCCTGCCCACAGCGTCAGCACCCTACACCCTGCCCACAACGTCAGCACCCTACACCCTGCCCACAACGTCAGCACCCTACACCCTGCCCACAACGTCAGCACCCTACACCCTGCCCACAGCGTCAGCACCCTACACCCTGCCCACAGCGTCAGCACCCTACACCCTGCCCACAACGTCAGCACCCTACACCCTGCCCACAGCGTCAGCACCCTACACCCTGCCCACAGCGTCAGCACCCTACACCCTGCCCACAACGTCAGCACCCTACACCCTGCCCACAACGTCAGCACCCTACACCCTGCCCACAACGTCAGCACCTTACACCCTGCCCACAGCGTCAGCACCCTACACCCTGCCCACAGCGTCAGCACCCTACACCCTGCCCACAGCGTCAGCACCCTACACCCTGCCCACAGCGTCAGCACCCTACACCCTGCCCACAACGTCAGCACCCTACACCCTGCCCACAGCGTCAGCACCCTACACCCTGCCCACAACGTCAGCACCCTACACCCTGCCAACAGCGTCAGCACCCTACACCCAGCCCACAGCGTCAGCACCCTACACCCTGCCCCACAACGTCAGCACCCTACACCCTGCCCACAGCGTCAGCACCCTACACCCTGCCCACAACGTCAGCACCCTACACCCTGCCCACAGCGTCAGCACCCTACACCCTGCCCACAGCGTCAGCACCCTACACCCTGCCCACAACGTCAGCACCCTACACCCTGCCCACAACGTCAGCACCCTACACCCTGCCCACAACGTCAGCACCCTACACCCTGCCCACAGCGTCAGCACCCTACACCCTGCCCACAACGTCAGCACCCTACACCCCTGCCCACAACGTCAGCACCCTACACCCTGCCCACGTCAGCACCCTACACCCTGCCCACAACGTCAGCACCCTACACCCTGCCCACAGCGTCAGCACCCTACACCCTGCCCACAGCGTCAGCACCCTACACCCTGCCCACAACGTCAGCACCCTACACCCTGCCCACAGCGTCAGCACCCTACACCCTGCCCACAACGTCAGCACCCTACACCCTGCCCACAACGTCAGCACCCTACACCCTGCCCACAGCGTCAGCACCCTACACCCTGCCCACAGCGTCAGCACCCTACACCCTGCCCACAGCGTCAGCACCCTACACCCTGCCCACAACGTCAGCACCCTACACCCTGCCCACAGCGTCAGCACCCTACACCCCTGCCCCACAACGTCAGCACCCTACACCCCTGCCCACAACGTCAGCACCCTACACCCTGCCCACAACGTCAGCACCCTACACCCTGCCCACAGCGTCAGCACCCTACACCCCTGCCCACAACGTCTGCACCCTACACCCTGCCCACAGCGTCAGCACCCTACACCCTGCCCACAGCGTCAGCACCCTACACCCTGCCCACAACGTCAGCACCCTACACCCTGCCCACAACGTCAGCACCCTACACCCTGCCCACACTGTTGTGTTGGGCGCTCTGGGTCTGTGGAACACATACAGGCCACCAACACAAATACTGCAACACTATTTTAGTAGAAACTGTTGAACATACTTTCACTGCGGGTTAACACGAGGTTAGATTAAACTAAAGACCTATGCCTGTCCGAGCCAGTCTATGCACTCAGCGCCTGGTGAGGATCTGTGATACAGGCTGTAACACAGCCTGTCTGGGGCTGTTTAGCACACTGGGCTAAATCGCTGGCTTTGAAAGCAGACCAAGGCAGGCCAGCAGCACGGTTCCCGTACCAGCCTCCCCGAACAGGTGCCGGAATGTGGCGACTAGGGGCTTTTCACAGTAACTTCATTTGAAGCCTACTTGTGGCAATAAGCCATTTTCATTTCATAAACTCAGTCCTTGTAGAAGGCTGCATCCCGAATGAGCGGGAATTCTGATGCCCCCTGCCGATATATTAAGTGTGCTCTAACTGGTGATTGGCTGCGGTGTTGTGTGTGTTGATTGGTCCCACTGTGTGTCCATCAGTGTGTGTGTCTGCACCATGAGAACTAAGCTATTTACATGGGAAGGTGCCTGGTGCAGAGAAGCAGTATGCAACAAGAGTAACGAGAGCAACACTATATACAAACCAGGGAGACGATCAAACAAAGCAACAAAACAATTCAGAGAGTCTATAAGTCCGTAAAGTTCATAAATTTAGTCTCTGAGGTGGGCGTCGAATTCTGATTGACCGCCTCAAGGGTGGGTCGAGAGCCGCCGGTTCAGGAACGGGCTGGACTGCGTCATAGTCAGGGGGAGGCAGAGTGACAGGGAGCTCTGCATAGTCCGTGGCAGGGTCAGCAGGAGGGCGAGGCGACAGTGGAGGATCACGTGGCGAGCGTGGAACGAGACGAAGGGCGCGTCAATTGTGGCGCAGAATAGAGCCATCCGGTAGATGAACCAGGAACGAGCGGGGAGCCACCTGCCGAAGGACAACAGCTGTCGCAGACTAGCCCCCATCCGGAAGATGGACACGGACGTTGTCATCTGGAGCCAGAGCAGGGAGATCAGCTGCACGGGAGTCATGAGCCGCCTTGTGCTGTGCACGGGACAGCTGCATCCTGCGAAGGACCGGAACGTGGTTGAGGTCTGGGACGTGAATGGACGGCACCGTCGTCCTGAGGGTGCGACCCATGAGCAGCTGGGCTGGCGACAGGCCCGTGGACAGCGGGGCGGAGCGATAGGCCAGCAAGGCGAGGTAGAAATCAGACCCAGCATCGGCAGCCTTGCATAGGAGACGTTTGACGATATGTACTCCCTTCTCCGCTTTGCCGTTAGATTGGGGATACAGGGGACTGGACATCACATGGGCAAAATTGTACCGCCTGGCAAAGTTGGACCATTCCTGGCTGGCGAAGCAGGGGCCATTGTCCGACATCACCGTGAGCGGGATGCCGTGTCGAGCAAAGGTTTCTTTACATGCACGAATGACTGCAGACGAGGTGATGTCGTGCAACCGTATCACCTCCGGGTAATTCGAAAAGTAGTCCACGATCAGGACAGTCTCTACCCAGCACGTGGAACAGGTCGATGCCAACCTTGGTCCAAGGGGACTGTCCACGGGGCTGCAGAGTCGCACGTGGTTGGGCCGGCTGGAAGCGCTGACAAGTGGGGCAGTTGAGCACTGTGTTGGCTATGTTCTCATTAATGCCGGGCCAGTACACTGCCTCTCGGGCCCGTCGGCGGCACTTTTCCACGCCAAGGTGGCCCTCGTGTAGTTGTTCCAGGACGAGCTGGCGCATGCTATGCGGGATGACAATGCGGTCCAGTTTTAGGAGAACCCCGTCTACTACCGCCAGATCATCTCTGACATTATAGAATTGAGGGTATTGGCCCTTGAACCACCCGTCCGTTAGGTGGCGCATGACACGTTGTAGCAAGGGGTCAGCCGCCGTCTCGCGGTGAATTTGGACGAGGCGTTTATCCGAGGCAGGTAGATTGGAGGCCGCGAATGCCACATGGGCGTCAACCTGGCAGACGAATCCCGCTGGGTCACATGGAGTGTTGACTGCCCTGGAGAGAGCGTCGGCAATGATGAGGTCTTTGCCTGGGGTGTATACCAGCTGGAAGTCGTATCGCCGGAGCTTGAGAAGAATACGCTGGAGGCGAGGCGTCATGTGGTTCAAGTCTTTCTGTATTATATTGACCAGCGGGCGATGGTCAGTCTCGACGGTGAATTGAGGAAGTCCGTAGACATAATCGTGAAACTTAACCACACCGGTCAGAAGGCCCAGGCACTCCTTTTCTATCTGCGCGTAGCGCTGTTCCGTGGGGATCATCGCACGTGACGCATGTGCAACGGGGGCCCATGATGAGGCCTCATCACGTTGCAGGAGCACTGCCCCAATGCCGGATTGACTGGCATCGGTCGAAATTTTGGTCTCCTTTGCTGGATCAAAGAAAACTCAGACCGGGGCCGTGGTCAGTTTTGTTTTGAGTTCTCTCCATTCACGCTCGTGGGCAGGGAGCCATTGGAACTCTGTCGTCTTCCTGACCAGGTTCCTGAGAGCCGTGGTATGAGAGGCGAGGTTAGGGATGAATTTCCCTAAAAAATTGACCATGCCCAGAAATCGGAGGACCGCCTTCTTGTCCTCTGGAGTTTTCAAAGCTGTGATAGCAGCTACCTTGTCCGCATCTGGCCGCACACCCAACTGGGAGATGTGGTCCCCGAGGAACTTGAGTTCCGTCTGACCAAAAGAGCATTTGGCCCTGTTGAGGCGGAGGCCATGCTCATGTATACGTCTGAATACGCGCTGGAGGCGACTAACATGCTCCTGCGGGGTGGTGGACCAAATGATTATGTCATCGACATAGACGCGAACACCTTCAATGCCTTCCATCATTTGTTCCATAATCCTATGGAACACATCCTGTTGTAACAATATCTGCCAAAGGGGGTGTTAAATGTACAGAGCCATCTCACATGTGAGCTCTTCGTGCTTGTGAATTGGATAATGCTCCCTCATGATATTGCGATTTAGATCCTTGGGATCATAGAATCATAGAAGTTTACAGCATGGAAACAGGCCCTTCGGCCCAACCAGTCCATGCCGCCCATTTTTTACCATTAAGCAAGTCCCAGTTGCCCGCACTTGGCCCATAACCCTCTATACCCATCTTACCCATGTAACTAGGGGTAGCACGGTAGCATTGTGGATAGCACAATTGCTTCACAGCTCCAGGGTCCCAGGTTCGATTCCGGCTTGGGTCACTGCCTGTGCGGAGTCTGTACATCCTCCCCGTGTGTGCGTGGGTTTCCTTCGGGTGCTCCAGTATCCTCCCACAGTCCAAAGATGTGCAGGTTAGGTGGATTGGCCATGATAAATTGCCCTTAGTGTCCAAAATTGCCCTTAGTGTTGGGTGGGGTTACTGGGTTATGGGGATAGGGTGGAGGTGTTGACTTTGGGTAGGGTGCTCTTTCCAAGAGCCGGTGCAGACTCGATGGGCCGAATGGCCTCCTTCTGCACTGTAAATTCTATGATAACTATCTAGATGCTTTTTAAAAGACACAATTGTACCCGCCTCTACTACTACCTCTGGCAGCACATTCCAGACACTCAATACCCTCTGAGTGAAGAAATTGCCCCTCTCGGCCCTTCTGAATCTCTCCCCTCTCACCTTAAGCCTATGCCCTCTAGTTTTAGACTCCCCTACCTTTGGGAAAATATGTTGACTATCTACCTTATCTATGCCCCTCATTATTTTATAGACCTCTATAAGATCATCCCTAAGCCTCCTACGCTCCAGGGAAAAAAGTCCCAGTCTATCCAGCCTCTCCTTATAACTCAAACCATCAAGTCCCGGCAACATCCTAGTAAATCTTTTCTGCACTCTTTCTAGTTGAATAATATCCTTTCTATAATAGGGTGACCAGAACTGCACACAGTATTCCAAGTGTGGCCGTACCAATGTCTTGTACAACTTCAACAAGACGTCCCAACTCCTGTATTCAATGTTCTGACCAATGAAACCAAGCATGCCAAATGCCTTCTTCACCACCCTGTCCACCTGCGACTCCTCCTTCAAGGAGCTATGAACCTGTACTCCTAGATCTCTTTGTTCTATAACTCTCCCCAACGTAATACCATTAACTGAGTAGGTCCTGGCCTGATTCGATCTGCCAAAATGCATCACCTCACATTTATCTAAATTAAACTCCATCTGCCATTCGTCGGCCCACTGGCCTAATTGATCAAGATCCCGTTGCAATCCTAGATAACCTTCTTCACTATCCACTGTGCCACCAATCTTGGTGTCATCTGCAAACTTACTAACCATGCCTCCTAAATTCTCATCCAAATCATTAATATAAATCACAAATAACAGTGGACCCAGCACCGATCCCTGAGGCACACCATTGGTCACAGGCCTCCAGTTTGAAAAACAACCCTCTACAACCACCCTCTGCCTTCTGTCGTGCAGCCAATTTTGAATCCAATTGGCAACCTCACCCTGGATCCCGTGAGCTTTAACCTTCTGCAACAACCTACCATGCGGTACCTTGTCAAAGGCTTTGCTAAAGTCCATGTAGACAACGTCTACTGCACTGCCCTCATCTACCTTCTTGGTCACCCCCTCAAAAAACTCAATCAAATTTGTGAGACATGATTTTCCACGCACAAAGCCATGCTGACTGCCCCGAATCAGTCCTTGCCTCTCTAAATGCTTGTAGATCCTGTCTCTCAGAATACCTTCTAGCAACTTACCTACTACAGACGTTAGGCTCACCGGTCTGCAGTTCCCAGGCTTTTCCCTGCTGCCCTTCTTATACAAGGGCACAACAGTCGCCACTCTCCAATCTTCAGGCACCTCACCTGTGGCTGCCGATGATTCAAATATCTCGGTTAGGGGACCCGCAATTTCCTCCCTAGCCTCCCACAACATCCTGGGATACATTTCATCAGGTCCCGGGGATTTAGCTACCTTGATGCGCTTTAAGACTTCCAGCACCTCCTCCTCTGTAATATGCACACTTCTCAAGACATCACTATTTATTTCCCTTAGTTTCCTAACATCCATGCCTTTCTCCACCGTGAATACCGATGAGAAATATTCATTCAGGATCTCACCCAACTCTTGTGGCTCTGCATATAAATGCCCTTGTTGATCCTTAAGAGGCCCTACTCTGTCCCTAGTTACTCTTTTCCCCTTTATGTATCTGTAGAAGCTCTTTGGATTCTCCCTTGCATTATTTGCCAAAGCAATTTCATGTCCCCTTTTTGCCCTCCTGATTTCCCTCTTAACTCTATTTCGACAATCGGATCAGTGCACATTCTCAATTCGCCGGAAGGCTTTTTTACACATACCATGGAACTGACCCAGTCGGTCGGTTCCGTGACTTTGGAAATCACTCCTTGGTTCTGGAGGTCCTGCAGCTGCTGCTTGAGGCGGTCCTTAAGGGGTGCTGGGACCCTGCGAGGTGCGTGCACCACAGGCGTGGCATTCGGTTTTAATAAAATCTGGTAGGTGTACGGGAGCGTGCCCATGCCCTCGAAGACGTCGTGGTGCTGGTTGATAATGGCGTCGAACTGCGCCCTGCAGTCGGTGTCCAGACGCGTCAGCAGGAGAGAGAGAGTGAACTCTCTGAACTAGGTTCAACAGCTTGCATGCCTGCACGCCAAGCAGGGAGGCTTTCGAGGAGCCCACGATTTCAAAGGAAAGGATGGCTTTGCGTGACCTGTGCGTCACTTCAAGTTGGCACGAGCCGCTGGCAGCAATGGCATTGCCATTATAATCTAATAGCTGGCAGGCTGATGGAAGGATGGCTGGTTTGACACGAAGGCTTTGGAGGTCAGACCGCGCAATGAGATTGGCGGAGGCACCAGTGTCCAGGCGGAATCGTATTTGGGACCGGTTGACTGTCAGGGTGGCACACCACTCATTGTCTGGATCGATGCTGAATACCGACAGAGGCTGGATTCTTTGCTTCGGGGACACCCTGTTTTTTGTAACGATACCGACTCGAAAAGGCGCCTTCGGGTCCTCGGTGTCAATATCGGGTAGCAGGTCCGAACCGGGCTCGGTGACCGTGGGTTGAATGGCCCGGACATTCCTGCGAGGCTGGCTGGAGCGACGAGAGTTGGCAGGCTGAGCTGATCTGCAAAAAGCAGCATAGTGGCCAGGTTTGCCACATCTCTGGCATCGTCGGGATTTGGCAGGGCATTGCCGCTTTAAGTGGGCGGAGCCACAGTCGCCACACGTTGTAGCGTCAGTACGTTCGCTGCACCACCGCGCATGCGCGGTGCGGCCGTACGTGGTGCGCGCCTGCGCAGTACGTTCGTCAACGTCGACGTCCCCTCGTCCGCTGCGCACAAGCGCGGGAGTCCTCGAAAAGCGCACAAAATGGCCGCCCTCATCCAGGCGGAGGCCCTGGAGTTGCTCGATTGCTTGGACCCGTTCTGCTTCGTGGGGACCTTGCCGCGACGTTTCAGCCGCTTGGTGTGGGAATACCGACTAATGGCGTGACAGTTTATATGTCTGCAACAGTTTAACCGAATTCCTACGCCCGTGGGAAACTAGAGGATTCGTTTCCGCAGACGGAAAGCCCCTACCCTCAGCCCCATTACTCCGGCTTATCTTAAAAACGGCCAAAGACCGTAAATATGGAATCATCAAACTTGGCAGTCACCACCGTTCTTCCCCCCCCTCCCCCCCTGTAATGTTAAAGCAGACGCCCTCGCAACTTCCCAGCCCCTTATGAGGAGTTTAAAAACGCGATAACCACACATGATGGTGTGATTCTAAAAGACGGCATTTATGTAGTTCCCAGCCAGGACAGGAACCAGATTATTTGTCAGTTCCATGACAATCACGGACACCAAGGCATTGAACCCACCCTAGCCCACCTCAGACCCCTCTGCTGGTGGCCTGATTTAAAAGACAATGTTACTCACTACATCGAAAATTGCTTAATCTGTGCCCAGAACAATCCGGACAGATCTGCAAGAAAAGCCCAGCTAAGTCAGTTAACGGCCCCTGGACGAATTTGCAAATAGATTATATAGGACCCCTATCCCCCTGCAGAAATGGTTTTAAGTATGTGTTGGTGGTCATCGACACCTTCACAAAATGGGTGGAAGCTTTTCCAGAACAAACACGGCCAAAACGACAGCGAAACTCCTAACCCAGCACATCTTTACAAGATGGGGCCTCCCACGCAGTATAGAGTCCGATCGGGGCTCCCATTTTACAGGACGAGTGATGAAAAACATCCTCACAATTTTCGGCATAAAACAAAAGTTCCATATAGCCTACCAGCCCCAGCCAAGCGGCATTGTAGAGAGGATGGACAGAACAATAAAAGCCACCCTCAGTAAAATGGTGCAACAGCACAACAGCACCTGGGACACCGTTCTCCCATTTGCATTAATGTTCATTCAAAACACAGTATCCACGTCCACAGGATACACCCCCCACACCCTCATGACCGGACGCCCCACGAAAGGGACAGAGTATTTATGAGGACTGGATTTGCCCCGCAGTCACCGCCCTCACGCAGGAGAAATCTGTACAACAGGTTATTGAGAATGTAAAGGCAGCCCAGCTCTCAACAGTCGTCAGGCTTGGAACCCGCAAGAAACAAAGCAAGGCTTGCTTTGATAAAACGTACACGCCACCGAGTTTGCAGTAGGGCAGCAAGTGATGCTATCCCTATACAGCCCCAGTTCATTCCTTTCCCCCAAATTTTCCGGACCCTACTCCATCTCTGATAAAGTCAGCCCCTCTGTGTATCAGCACCTATCCCAATGGTTCCACGTAAACCAGCTTAAGGCTTGTGGCTCGCAGAACAACCATTCACACCACATCTCGCTCGCAGCAGCAGATGAGCACGCCCCGCCCACGAATGACGTATTCCTACCCTCCCCCAGCCAGTCCAGCCCGTCCTCAGACACGACTTCGACTCCACCCCCAGAGGCACAACTCCGCCTCTCCCTTCCTCCAACCAGCAGCGATAGCGACAGCCCCAGCACACCGCGCTACGGTTACACCCCTGCACCAGGCCCCACTCCCAGCGATACCGAACATGATTCCAGCGACCCCTTCGAGATAACGTACATTAAAGCCCCTGACCCAGACCCACCGCCCGACGATTACGGATGAAACCCTCGCAGCTCCAACCTCGACACACGATTCTGGCACCGAGACAATTCGTTCAGGCTCATCCGGAATGATGAGATGGACCCCAATTCGCCCCAAGCAGCTTTAGCCAAACCTACTCCAGTCAAGGGTTTGGCAGCCGGGAGAAGATGATGACGTAGAGTCTGACTCCCACCAAACAAATCCCTTTGCGACTCCTGTTCGCTACTGAGCAGTGAGGTGTCCAGATGATGGTAAAAAGGAACTGATGGAGAGATACGGTGTCCTTTCTGATGGAACCGGCACCATGTTTGTTACGTATGTTTGTTTGTTATTGTGAATGTTAAATGTTGTTCGTTCATTTAAAGTTTTCCATGGCCCCACGCCACATCTTGATGCAGTCAGAACTACCCTTCTGACCCCCAATGGCTGTTAGAGGAACTAGTTTGTCGGCAGACAAGCGATCATAACTGCTCTTCTGCTTTGAAGGTAGAAGTTAGCAACAAATGCAACTCCCACGACGACCACAAATTCTTACCGTTCTTGCCGGTCGCTCAGGCAGTGGAGAAACGGCACTGGTCCCCGCCCTGCCTGAGGACCCCCATCTGGTCAGCTGCGCTCGGGTAGAGCACATACGGCACTGGTCACCGTCTTACCCGGGGATTCCACCCATTCTTACCCGCCGCGGCCCATACGCACCCCATTTGGCATTCTTAGTTCAAAACTCTTCTGTTTGTTTATGGCGACCCTTAGGTTGCTTCTCTAAGCTATTTACATCCTCAAACACTGGGATGGTAAATCACACAGGCTGCGGACGGCTCGCACTGTGTCAGTATTTTTCTCGAATGTCTTGTCCCAAATATTTGGTTTAAAAAAAAATTGAGGGAGTCACAGATGGTGACCAATTATAATGGGTAATTGGCAATAAAGGACAGACAGACGAGATCTTAAGCAAGATAATAACAGAATTTATGCTTGTGTCCATAGAACTCGGGAACCTCAGGAGAAGAAAAGAAGAAGACAGAAAGAAGGAAAGATGAAGACAACCGTCGTGCTCTCCAGTTGGATCTGAGCGGGATCCCTCCGGTTGCGCACGGACGCGACCCCCCTGACCCCTACCACACAGGCCGTGAATGTTTCCCACCCCTGCCATACACTAAACCCCGAGATAGTTACCGATACACCGACCTGGTGTGACCGGTTCACCACCTGGTATTCCCTGTCCTACATTGTGGAAGCACTGTTAGTACTGGCGATACTCTGCAGTGTCATCCAGACCCTGAGACTCAGGGAATGGCGGAGGAAAGCCTCCCGCACCCCGGTATACACCCTCAGATCCCCTATTTACAACAAACCCCCAACCCCTTTAAGTGAATTAAAGAACATCCATTATTTTGTGTGTTTGTTTCGTTCTAATAAAGAAATGTAAAACTCTGTGCTTGACTGCCAAGCCGGAGAGACCTGGGTTGCTGCTATTGTACAGTTTAAAATGTTGTAAATTCTTTTGATTGATTAAGGATAGTTTGGTTAAGGACAGTTAGAGGTTCCAGTTTTTTATTTTCTGTAATGCATGCCTGAATGTCATAGCGCCCCGTAGAATTTTATAATGATGTATGTACATAAAGTAATTTAGGTAAAGTTTCAATGAAAAAATGAAATGAAAATCGCTTATTGTCACGAGTAGGCTTCAATGAAGTTACTGTGAAAAGTCCCTAGTCGCCACATTCCGGCGCCTGTTCTGGGAGGCTGGTACGGGAATTCATAGGAGAGAGCAGTGTAGAGCCTGTCAGTGCTTATGGGTGCCCAACTTAGGAGGAGAACGAAGAAGATGCAGTAATTTGATCCTTCACGCTTCGCGTTGAGGATCACAAGGAGGGTGTGTAGCCATCTGGGATGGCCACTTACAGAATACAAAATGGATGTTTGCAAAGATTGCAGGGAACTATAGACAATGCTCAGAAAGCAGACAGGCGCAGAGCCTATACGTGTATTGGGACCGCAGCTCCCAGACGAGACTGAAACTGTCGGTCTATTAGCATATTGATGGCCCATCTCCAGGAACAAAGGAAGATACTTAAGTAACCGATCTGGTTCCAGACTTCACGCCGTCAGTTCCCCAAACCGAAAACACAAACAAAGCCAGGCCAACGGCCACCTAGGACCCGCCCAGCCATCAGGGCACCCGCCCCGTTATTGGTCAGGATCAATACGAGTGATCAGGAAACGGCCCAATTGATTGGGGCCAAGTTCACGGCCCCCCCAAAAGCGCGCGAAGCCCCTCCGGGTATAAGAAGAAGGCCCCGAGAGAGAATCGCTCTCTTGGAATCGGCTCTCACAGCGGAGAGACCCGTCCACCAGCTGCACCAGAAGCAAGTAAGTCCAAGGTCAAGGCTCGCTACCAGACGGACGGCCTTAGCTGTTCCCCTTCACCACTTCGACCCCAGCAGCCTCAGATCCGAACAACGGCCATTGTTCCTCTGACTGAGTGGGCGCCCGAAGCTAAGTATAGGCTTTAGCGTTAGAGATAGTTTAGTCTGTAGTATTTCGTGCATGAGTAGATATTACTGTGTGTGTAAATAAATAGTATTGACTTTGAACTAACTGGTGTATCGAGTCTTTGATCAGTGTTCGGGTTTGAACCTTGTGGCGGTATCGAGAGATACCTGGAGACTCTAAAGCGACATAATTAGAATTACATAGAACATAGAACAATACAGCGCAGTACAGGCCCTTCGGCCCACGATGTTGCACCGAAACAAAAGCCATCTAACCTACACTATGCCATTATCATCCATGTTTATCCAATAAACTTTTAAATGCCCTCAATGTTGGCGAGTTCACTACTGTAGCAGGTAGGGCATTCCACGGCCTCACTACTCTTTGCGTAAAGAACCTACCTCTGACCTCTGTCCTATATCTATTACCCCTCAGTTTAAAGTTATGTCCCCTCGTGCCAGCCATATCCATCCGCGGGAGAAGGCTCTCACTGTCCACCCTATCCAACCCCCTGATCATTTTGTATGCCTCTATTAAGTCTCCTCTTAACCTTCTTCTCTCCAACGAAAACAACCTCAAGTCCATCAGCCTTTCCTCATAAGATTTTCCCTCCATACCAGGCAACATCCTGGTAAATCTCCTCTGCACCCGCTCCAAAGCCTCCACGTCCTTCCTATAATGCGGTGACCAGAACTGTACGCAATACTCCAAATGCGGCCGTACCAGAGTTCTGTACAGCTGCAACATGACCTCCTGACTCCGGAACTCAATCCCTCTACCAATAAAGGCCAACACTCCATAGGCCTTCTTCACAACCCTATCAACCTGGGTGGCAACTTTCAGGGATCTATGTACATGGACACCTAGATCCCTCTGCTCATCCACACTTTCAAGAACTTTACCATTAGCCAAATATTCCGCATTCCTGTTATTCCTTCCAAAGTGAATCACCTCACACTTCTCTACATTAAACTCCATTTGCCACCTCTCAGCCCAGCTCTGCAGCTTATCTATATCCCTCTGTAACCTGCTACTTCCTTCCACACTATCGACAACACCACCGACTTTAGTATCGTCTGCAAATTTACTCACCCACCCTTCTGCGCCTTCTTCTAGGTCATTGATAAAAATGACAAACAGCAACGGCCCCAGAACAGATCCTTGTGGTACGCCACTTGTGACTGTACTCCATTCTGAACATTTCCCATCAACCACCACCCTCTGTCTTCTTTCAGCTAGCCAATTTCTGATCCACATCTCTAAATCACCCTCAATCCCCAGCCTCCGTATTTTTTGCAATAGCCTACCGTGGGGAACCTTATCAAATGCTTTGCTGAAATCCATATACACCACATCAACTGCTCTACCCTCGTCTACCTGTTCAGTCACCTTCTCAAAGAACTCAATAAGGTTTGTGAGGCATGACCTACCCTTCACAAAGCCATGCTGACTATCCCTCATCATATTATTCCTATCTAGATGATTATAAATCTTGTCTCTTATAATCCCCTCCAAGACTTTACCCACTACAGACGTGAGGCTCACCGGTCTATAGTTGCCGGGGTTGTCTCTGCTCCCCTTTTTGAACAAAGGGACCACATTTGCTATCCTCCAGTCCTCTGGCACTATTCCTGTAGCCAATGATGACATAAAAATCAAAGCCAAAGGTCCAGCAATCTCTTCCCTGGCCTCCCAGAGAATCCTAGGATAAATCCTATCAGGTCCCGGGGACTTATCTATTTTCAGCCTGTCCAGAATTGCCAACACCTCTTCCCTACGTACCTCAATGCCATCTATTCTAATAGCCTGGGTCTCAGCATTCTCCTCCACAACATTATCTTTTTCCTAAGTGAATACTGACGAAAAATATTCATTTAGTATCTCGCCTATCTCTTCAGACGCCACACACAATTTCCCATCCCTGTCCTTGACTGGTCCTACTCTTTCCCTAGTCATTCGCTTATTCCTGACATACCATTAGAAAGCTTTTGGGTTTTCCTTGATCCTTCCTGCCAAATACTTCTCATGTCCCCTCCTTGCTCGTCTTAGCTCTCTAAGGGGAGGCGACCTTATTGACGCCATATTTAGAACCAAATAAAGAGAGCAACACCCCCCTGCCCATCCCCCCCAGGACCCTCTCCCCCTGCCCATCCTCCCCAGGACCCTCTCCCCCTGCCCATCCTCCCCAGGACCCTCTCCCCCTGCCCATCCTCCCCAGGACCCTCTCCCCCTGCCCATCCTCCCCAGGACCCTCTCCCCCTGCCCATCCTCCCCAGGACCCTCTCCCCCTGCCCATCCTCCCCAGGACCCTCTCCCCCTGCCCATCCCCCCCAGGACCCTCTCCCCCGGCTCACTCCCCCAGGACCCTCTCCCCCGTCCCACACCACCAGGACTCTCTATCCCAGGACCCTCTCACCCGGCCCACACCCCCAGGACCCTCTCCCCTGGCCCACACCCACAGGACCCTCTCCCCCTGCCCATCCCCCCCAGGACCCTCTCCCCCGGCTCACTCCCCCAGGACCCTCTCCCCCGGCTCACTCCCCCAGGAACCTCTCCCCCTGCCCATCCCCCCAGGACCCTCTCCCCCGGCTCACTCCCCCAGGACCCTCTCCCCCGTCCCACACCCCTAGGACCCTCTCCCCCGTCCCACACCCCCAGGACCCTCTCCCCCGTCCCACACCCCCAGGACCCTCTTCCCCGTCCCACACCCTCAGGACCCTCTCCCCCGGCTCACTCCCCCAGGACCCTCTCCCCCTGCCCATCCCCCCCAGGACCCTCTCCCCCGGCTCACTCCCCCAGGACCCTCTCCCCCGGCTCACTCCCCCAGGACCCTCTCCCCCGGCTCACTCCCCCAGGACCCTCTCCCCCTGCCCATCCCCCCCAGGACCCTCTCCCCCGTCTCACTCCCCCAGGACCCTCTCCCCCGGCTCACACCCCTAGGACCCTCTCCCCCGTCCCACACCCCCAGGAGCCTCTCCCCCGGCCCACACCCCCAGGAGCCTCTCCCCCGGCCCACACCCCCAGGAGCCTCTATCCCAGGACCCTCTCCCCTGGCCCACACCCCCAGGACCCTCTCCCCCTGCCCATCCCCCCCAGGACCCTCTCCCCCGGCTCACTCCCCCAGGACCCTCTCCCCCGGCTCACTCCCCCAGGACCCTCTCCCCCTGCCCATCCCCCCCAGGACCCTCTCACCCGGCTCACTCCCCCAGGACCCTCTCCCCCGGCTCACTCCCCCAGGACCCTCTCCCCCGGCTCACTCCCCCAGGACCCTCTCCCCCGGCTCACTCCCCCAGGACCCTCTCCCCCGTCCCACACCCCCAGGACCCTCTCCCCCGGCCCATCCCCCCCAGGACCCTCTCCCCCGGCCCACACCCCCAGGACCCTCTCCCCCGGCCCAAACCCCCAGGACCCTCTCCCCCGGCCCACACCCCCAGGACCCTCTCCCCCGGCCCATCCCCCCCAGGACCCTCTCCCCCGGCCCATCCCCCCCAGGACCCTCTCCCCCGGCCCACACCCCCAGGACCCTCTCCCCCGGCCCACACCACCAGGACCCTCTCCCCCAGGACCCTCTCCCCCGGCTCACTACCCCAGGACCCTCTCCCCCGGCTCACTCCCCCAGGACCCTCTCCCCCGGCCCACACCACCAGGACCCTCTCCCCCAGGACCCGCTCCCCCGTCCCACACCCCCAGGACCCTCTCCCCCGGCCCATCCCCCCCAGGACCCTCTCCCCCGTCCCACACCCCCAGGACCCTCTCCCCCGGCCCACACCCCCAGGACCCTCTCCCCCGGCTCACTCCCCCAGGACCCTCTCCCCCGTCCCACACCCCCAGGACCCTCTCCCCACTGCTCACACCACCATCCCACCAGGACCCTCTCCCCCTACCCATCCCCCGCAGGACCCTCCCCCCAGCCCACACCCCCAGGACCCTCTCCCCGCTGACCACAGCACCATCCCACCAGGACCCTCTCCCCCTACCCATCCCCCCCCCCAGGACCCTCCCCCCAGCCCACACCCCCAGGACCCTCCCCCCTGGCCCACACCCCCAGGACCCTCTCCCCGCTGACCACACCACCATCCCCCAGGACCCTCCCCCCCGGCCCACACCCCCAGGACCCTCCCCCCAGGACCCTCTCCCCGCTGACCACACCACCATCCCCCAGGACCCTCCCCCCCGGCCCTCACCCCCAGGACCCTCCCCCCAGCCCACACCCCCAGGACCCTCTCCCCGCTGACCACAGCACCATCCCACCAGGACCCTCCCCCCCCGGCCCACACCCCCAGGACCCTCCCCCCAGCCCACACCCCCAGGACCCTCTCACCCGGCCCACACCCCCAGGACCCTCTCACCCGGCCCACACCCCCAGGACCCTCTACCCCGGCCCATCCCCCCCAGGACCCTCCCCCCAGCCCACACCCCCAGGACCCTCTCCCCGCTGACCACACCACCATCCCACCAGCTCCCTCTCCTCACCAATTCTCCACAATTATCCATCCCTCCATTTTCATATTGGGAGGACTGAAGTCATTGGCCGTGATTTTGCCCCGATATTCACCACAAGTGAATGAGGGCGTGGGCACAAAGTATCGCGAGTGAAACACGCAAAGCTCCCGTCGATATTCTGTCCACCTGATGTGACCATCGATTCACTCGAGACAAGAGTAGAAATAAACTGTGGCTTTGATCAACTAGACCAGTGCCTGCCTGCGACTGATCCAATACTGAGAGCCGCCTACAGGTCGACTGCTCTTTATACCTCCCTTCAAGGGGAGGAGACATGGGCGGAGCCCATTAAGACGCCAACATGTTCCCCTCTGGACAATGCCATACAATGGCCCATAGGAGGAGCCCACAAGGGCACAGTATGGTACAGATACAATGGTGAATTATTGGTATAATACATTCACCACATTCACCCCCTGTTAATAAATGAAGTCCGGCGGGGGTGACGGGTTCATAAGTTCAGTCGGTCCGGCACACGGATTGTGCGCTGTGACCGCCGAGGCTCTGGCGTTGTTGCTGGCCCGGGTGTCGAGCTCGTCCGTGCTGGCATCGGTAGTGGGGGCGCCGGTGCGGGGACAGACGTACAGGGTACAGGACTCCGGGAGCGTCTCTTCTGGAGCTGGCGGGCGGGAGGGAGCGCGGGAGCCGTATCGGGGCGGGGCGCTGGTCATGGTAGGTTGGGCGGGATAGGGTGGGGTGGTGGAACCGGCGGGTGCCAGCTCCCGGAGGGAGACCGTATCCTGTCGGCCATTGGGGTGTTCGATATCAGCGTACTGGGGGTTGGAGTGGAGGAGCTGGACCCTCTCGACCAGAGGATCGGACGTATGGCTCCTGACGTGTTTTCTGAGTGGGACTGGCCCCGGTGTCGTCAGCCAGGACGGAAGCGAGGCCCCGGAGGTAGCTCCCCTAGAGTCATGAGGGGTCTGGTTTGTGGCCGTGCAAAGTAGGGACCTAATAGAGTGGAGCGCATCGGGGAGGACCTCCTGCCAGTGAGAAACCGGGAGATTCCTGGACCGCAGGGTCAGTAGGACGGTCTTCCAGACCGTCGCGTTCTCCCGCTCCACCTGCCCGTTTCCCCTGGGGTTATAACTGGTCGTCCTGCTCGAGGCGATGCCCTTACTGAGCAGGTACTGACGCAGTTCGTCGCTCATGAACGATGAGTCCCTGTTGCTGTGGACATAACTGGGGAAACGAAACAGGGTGAAGACAATATGCAGGGCTCTAATGATGGTGGACGTGGTCATGTCGGGGCAGGCGATGGCAAAGGGGAAGAGGGAGAACTCATCAATAATATTGAGGAAATATGGATTGCGGTTGTTGGAGGGGAGGGGCCCTTGAGGTGTTCAAAGGGCCGGGATACCTTTACCAGGTGGGCCTTATCCGGTCGATAGAAGTGCGGTTTACAGATTTGGCAGTCCCTGGTCATAGCTCTGACCTCCTCGGTGGAGTAGGGCAGGTTGCGGGCCTTGATGTAGTGGGCGAGCCGGGTGACCCCCGAGTGGCAGAGGTCATCGTGGATAGCCCAGAGTTGGTCCTCTTGCCTCAGGACAGGGCACCTGGGGGCTCGATGAGCTTCCCAGGACGATATACTATTCGTAATTATAGGTGGAGAGTTCGATCCTCCACCTCAAGATCTTATCGTTCTTGATTTTGCCCCGCTGCGTATTATCAAACATGAAGGCTACCGATCGTTGGTCGGTGACCTGGAAGGGGACGGACTCGTCCGCCTTGATGCAGCTGAAGGCCTGGCGGGCCTCAGCCGCCAGTGGGAAGATGGTGGCCTTGATTAGTGGGCGGGCTTTGTCCGCAAAGTTGGGGACCCACTGGGTGTAATATGAAAAGAACCCGAGGCACCTCTTCAGGGCCTTGGGGCAGTGGGGGAGAGGGAGTTGCAGGAAGGGGTGCAGACGGTCAGGGTCGGGCCCTGGGACCCCGCTCTCCACGACGTAGCCGAGGATGGCTAGTCTGGTTGTGCGGAAAACGCATTTCTCCTTGTTGTAAGTGAGGTTAAGGGTTTGGGCGGTTTCGAGAAATCTGGAGGTTGGCGCCGTGGTCCTGCTGATCATGGCCGCAGGTAGTGACATTGTCCAAGTACGGAAATGTGGCCCGCAGCCCGTACCGGTCCACCATTCGGTCCATTGTCCTTTGGAAGTCCGAGACCCCGTTGGTGACGCTGAAGGGGACCCGGAGGAAGTGGAAAAGGCGGCCGTCTGCCTCAAAAGCCGTGTAGTGGCGATCCCCCGGGCGGATTGGGAGCTGGTGGTACGCAGACTTCAGATCCACCATGGAGAACACCCGGTAGTGCGCGATCTGATTTACCATGTCTGCAATCCGGGGAAGGGGCTACGCATCGAGATCCACCGCGGAGAACACGCGGTAGTGCGCGATCTGGTTAACCATGTATGCAGTCCGGGGAAGGGGCTACGCATCGAGATCCACAGTGGAGAACACCTGGTAGTGTGTGATCTGGTTAACCATGTCTGCAGTCCGGAGAAGGGGGTACGCGTCGAGTTGCGTAAACCGGTTAATGGTCTGGCTGTAATCAACCACCATCCGGAACTTTCCCCCGGTCTTGACGACCACCACCTGGGCTCTCCAGGGGCTATTGCTAGCCTCGATGATTCCCTCCCGCAAGAGTTGCTGGTCCTCGGACCTAATGAACGTCCTGACCTGCGTACTATACCGCCTGCTACTGGTGGCGACTGGTTTGCAGTCGGCGGTGAGGTTTGCGAAGAGAGGGGGAGGGTCGATCTTTAGGGTCGCAAGGCTGCATACGGTGAGTGGGGGCAGGGGCCCCCTGAACTTCAGGGTTAGGCTCCTGAGGTTACATTGGAAGTCGAGTCCCAATAGGAGAGGAGCCCAGAGGTCTGGGAGCACATATAATCTAAAGTTGCGTACTCAGCGGTAGTGCACCCTCGGATCTGCACCGAGTGCGACCCGGAGGCGAGGGAGATGGTTTGTTGCGCCAGGAAAATTGGGAGCGAGCAGCGTCTTATCATGTCCGGATGAATGAAGCTCTCTGTGCTCCCGGAGTCGAAGAGGCAGGGCGTCTCGTGCCCGTTTACCCGGACGGCCATCATGGAACTCCGGAGGTGTTTGGGTCGCGACTGGTCCAGGGTGACCGCGCTGAGCTGCGGGTCGCCGGCGTGATTGGAGGCGCTGGGGTGATTCCACGATGGCTGCCCCCGTTGGTCGAGCATGTCGGGCGGCGTAGTAGATGGCGGACAAGGTGGCGGCCCCCATGGATTTTCGTAACCGCCCGCGTGGGGGAGGATGGCCAAGTTGGCGGCCCCCGTGGATCGCACGTGGCCGGCTGCGTGGGGGAGGATGGCCAAGTTGGCGGCCCCCGTGAGTCGAGCGTGGCCGGCTGCGTGGGGGAGGATGGCCAAGGTGGCGGCCCCCGTGGATCGCACGTGGCCGGCTGCGTGGGGGAGGATGGCCAAGTTGGCGGCCCCCGTGAGTCGAGCGTGGCCGGCTGCGTGGGGGAGGATGGCCAAGTTGGCGGCCCCCGTGAGTCGAGCGTGGCCGGCTGCGTGGGGGAGGATGGCCAAGGTGGCTGCCCCCGTGGATCGCACGTGGCCGGCTGCGTGGGGGAGGATGGCCTAGTTGGCGGCCCCCGTGAGTCGCACGTGCTGTGTGGGCTGAAAGATGGCTTCCCACCACGGATAGCACGAGGCTGATAACGCGCCTACAAGGGGCGGAGTCGGCAGACACGCTGTCATACTGCGGGGTCTGTGAGTCTGAGGGACGGGCCTGCGGTTTAGAGTTCTTGAACCTGGCCAGGCAAACTTTGGCGAAATGTCCTTTTCTCCCACAGCTGCTGCAGTTCACATTGCGGGCTGGGCAGCGCTGCCGGGGGTGTTGGGACTGGCCGCAGAAATAGCAGGGTAGCCCCCCATGGTGGACGGGCAGCCGCGCGGCACAGGCCTGGGGTAGTCTTTGGACAGAGATTCGATGACTCACCCGTGCGAGGAGGAGGCTCAGCTTCTGATCGCCGGTGACGGAAGGCGAGGAGGAGGCGGCGAGGGGGAGGCGGCGAGGGGGAGGCGGCGAGGGGGAGGCGGCGAGGGGGAGGCGGCGAGGGGGAGGCGGCGAGGGGGAGGCGGCGAGGGGGAGGCGGCGAGGGGGAGGCGGCGAGGGGGAGGCGGCGAGGGGGAGGCGGCGAGGGGGAGGCGGCGAGGGGGAGGCGGCGAGGGGGAGGCGGCGAGGGGGAGGCGGCGAGGGGGAGGCGGCGAGGGGGAGGCGGCGAGGGGGAGGCGGCGAGGGGGAGGCGGCGAGGGGGAGGCGGCGAGGGGGAGGCGGCGAGGTCGGCCTTGAAACAGCAGAGCCAGCGCGAAAAAATGTATTCCGCCTCCGCGGCCTGCGGATCGAGTTCCTGTCGGTCAGGTTTGAGGGCCGATTCCATAGGGGCGTTGTAGTTGTGTGTGTCGGTTGTGGCGTTGTAGTTGATTAAATTGATGCGACCATCAATTCAGTCGAGACAAGAGTAGAAATAAACTGTGGCTTTAATCAACTAGACCAGTGCCTGCCTGCGACTGATCCAATACTGAGAGCCGCCTACAGGTCGACTGCTCTTTATACCTCCCTTCAAGAGAGCTGTTCCCACCTCCCCATGTGGTTAGAAACATGTTTCCCCCTGTGAGGGATTGTTCAAAGGTGAAGGCGGCAGTTTCACTGCCCAGGAGGGAGCCGGGGAGAGACAGCACTCGAGGACGGAGCCGGACAGGAGGGAGCCGGACAGGAGGGAGCCGGGGAGAGACAGCACTCGAGGACAGAGCCGGACAGGAGGGAGCCGGGGAGAGACAGCACTCGAGGACGGAGCCGGACAGGAGGGAGCCGGACAGGAGGGAGCCGGACAGGAGGTAGCCGGGAGAGACAGCACTCGAGGACGGAGCCGGACAGGAGGGAGCCGGGGAGAGACAGCACTCGAGGACGGAGCCGGACAGGAGGGAGCCGGACAGGAGGGAGCCGGACAGGAGGGAGCCGGACAGGAGGGAGCCGGACAGGAGGGAGCCGGGGAGAGACAGCACTCAAGGACGGAGCTGGACAGGAGGGAGCCGGACAGGAGGGAGCCGGACAGGAGGTAGCCGGGAGAGACAGCACTCGAGGACGGAGCCGGACAGGAGGGAGCCGGACAGGAGGGAGCCGGACAGGAGGGAGCTGGGGAGAGACAGCACTCGAGGACGGAGCCGGACAGGAGGGAGCCGGACAGGAGGGAGCCGGACAGGAGGTAGCCGGGAGAGACAGCACTCGAGGACGGAGCCGGACAGGAGGGAGCCGGACAGGAGGGAGCCGGACAGGAGGGAGCCGGACAGGAGGGAGCCGGGGAGAGACAGCACTCGAGGTTGGAGCCGGACAGGAGGGAGCCAGGGAGAGACAGCACTCGAGGACGGAGCCGGACAGGAGGGAGCCGGACAGGAGGGAGCCGGACAGGAGGGAGCCGGGGAGAGACAGAACTCGAGGACGGAGCCGGACAGGAGGGAGCCGGACAGGAGGGAGCCGGGGAGAGACAGCACTCGAGGACGGAGCCGGACAGGAGGGAGCCGGGAGAGACAGCACTCGAGGTCGGAGCCGGACAGGAGGGAGCCGGGGAGAGACAGCACTCGAGGTCGGAGCCGGACAGGAGGGAGCCGGACAGGAGGGAGCCGGACAGGAGGGAGCCGGGGAGAGACAGCACTCGAGGACGGAGCCGGACAGGAGGGAGCCGGACAGGAGGGAGCCGGACAGGAGGGAGCCGGATAGGAGGGAGCTGGACAGGAGGGAGCCGGGAGAGACAGCACTCGAGGACGGAGCCGGACAGGAGGGAGCCGGACAGGAGGGAGCCGGGAGAGACAGCACTCGAGGTCGGAGCCGGACAGGAGGGCAGTTTGGAGGGAGCCGCTTGCGGGTCGGGGATGCTGTCCAGCACTGGGGAGGCGCAGGGGACAAAGGCACTGCTCCTGGGGGAGGCAGGGCTGGGGGACAGTTTGGGAGGGGGCACCATTGTCACCTCTCTGAGAGTGGACGGTGTGGCCTGTTCTGGGCGGGGGGGGGGGGGGAGAAAGGCACAAACAATATCAGCCACCCTGAGCGGCCTGGACAATCCCCAGGAGCCCTGCCACTGGGCCGGCAAACCTGGGCCGGGCTGGACTGCGCTGGGCTGGGCTGCGCTGGACCGGACTGGGCTGGGCTGGGCCGGGCCGGACTGGACTGGACTGTGCTGGGCTGGACTGGGCCGGGCTGGACCGGACCGGACCGGACTGGACTGGACTGGGCTGTGCTGGGCTGGACTGGGCCGGGCTGGACCGGACTGGACTGGACTGGGCCGGGCCGGGCTGGACTGGGCTGGACTGCGCTGGGCCGGACTGGGCTGGACTGGACTGGACTGGACTGCGCTGGGCTGGGCTGGGCCGGGCTGGACCGGACTGGACTGGACTGGGCCGGGCCGGGCTGGACTGGGCTGGACTGCGCTGGACTGGGCTGGGCCGGGCCGGGCTGGACTGGGCTGGACTGCGCTGGACTGGGCTGGACCGGGCCGGGCCGGACTGGACTGGACTGGGCTGGGCTGGACTGGACTGGACCGGACTGGGCTGGGCTGGGCTGGGCTGGACTGGACCGGACTGGGCTGGGCTGGACTGGACTGCGCTGGGCTGGGCTGGGCCGGGCTGGACCGGACCGGGCCGGGCCGGACTGGACTGGACTGCGCTGGGCTGGACTGGGCTGGACCGGGCTGGGCCGGGCCGGGCCAGGCCGGACAGGACTGGACTGGACTGGACCGGGCTGGGCCGGGCCGGGCCAGGCCGGACTGGACTGGACCGGACTGGACTGCGCTGGACCGGGCTGGGCCGGGCCGGGCCGGGCCGGACTGGACTGGACCGGACTGGGCTGGGCTGGGCTGGGCTGGACTGGACCGGGCCGGACTGGACTGGACTGGACCGGACTGGGCTGGGCTGGGCCGGACTAGGCCAGGCTGCACTGGGCTGGGCTGGACCGGACTAGGCTCGACTGGACTGGACTGGACCGGACTGGGCTGGGCTGGACTGGACTGGGCTGGACTGGACTGCGCTGCGCTGGGCTGGGCTGGACTGGACTGGGCTGGACTGGACTGCGCTGCGCTGGGCTGGGCTGGACTGGACTGGGCTGGACTGGGCTGGACTGGGCTGGACTCGACTGCGCTGGGCTGGGCTGGACTGGACTGGACTGGGCTGGGCTGGACTGGGCTGGACTGGACTGGACTGGACTGGACTGCGCTGGGCCGGACTGGGCTGGACTGGACTGCGCTGGGCTGGGCCGGACTGGGCTGGGCTGGACTGGGCTGGGCTGGACTGGGCTGGGCTGGACTGGACTGGACTGGACTGCGCTGGGCCGGACTGGGCTGGACTGGACTGGACTGGACTGGACTGGACTGCGCTGGGCTGGGCTGGGCCGGGCTGGACCGGACTGGACTGGACTGGGCCGGGCCGGGCTGGACTGGGCTGGACTGGACTGGACTGCGCTGGGCTGGGCTGGACTGGACTGGACTGGACTGGACTGGACTGCGCTGCGCTGGGCTGGGCTGGACTGGACTGGGCTGGACTGGGCTGGACTGCGCTGGGCTGGGCTGGGCCGGGCTGGGCTGGACTGGGCTGGACTGCGCTGGGCTGGGCTGGACTGGACTGGACTGGACTGGACTGGACTGCGCTGGGCTGGGCTGGGCCGGGCTGGACCGGACTGGACTGGACTGGGCCGGGCCGGGCTGGACTGGGCTGGACTGCGCTGGACTGGGCTGGACCGGGCCGGGCCGGACTGGACTGGACTGCGCTGGGCTGGGCTGGACTGGACCGGACTGGGCTGGGCTGGACTGGGCTGGACCGGTCTGGGCCGGGCCGGGCCAGGCCGGACCGGACCGGACTGGACTGGACTGGACTGCGCTGGGCTGGGCTGGGCCGGGCTGGACCGGACTGGACCGGACAGGACTGGACTGGACTGGACCAGGCCGGACTGGACTGGACCGGACTGGACTGCGCTGGACCGGGCTGGGCCGGGCCGGGCCGGGCCGGACTGGACTGGACCGGACTGGGCTGGGCTGGACTGCGCTGCGCTGGGCTGGACTGGACTGGACTGCGCTGCGCTGGGCTGGGCTGGACTGGACTGGGCTGGACTGGGCTGGACTGGGCTGGACTGGACTGGACTGGGCTGGGCTGGGCTGGACTGGACTGGGCTGGACTGGGCTGGACTGGGCTGGGCTGGGCTGGACTGGGCTGGACTCGACTGCGCTGGGCTGGGCTGGACTGGTCTGGACTGGGCTGGACTGGGCTGGACTGGGCTGGACTCGACTGCGCTGGGCTGGGCTGGACTGGGCTGGACTGGACTGCGCTGGGCTGGGCTGGGCCGGACTGGGCTGGGCTGGGCCGGACTAGGCCAGGCTGCACTGGGCTGGACTGGACTGGGCTGGGCTGGACTGGACTGGGCTGGACTGGGCTGGACTGGACTGGGCTGGACTGGGCTGGACTGGGCTGGACTGGGCTGGACTCGACTGCGCTGCGCTGGGCTGGGCTGGACTGGACTGGGCTGGACTGGGCTGGACTCGACTGCGCTGGGCTGGGCTGGACTGGGCTGGACTGGGCTGGACTGGACTGGACTGGACTGCGCTGGGCTGGGCTGGACTCGACTGCGCTGGGCTGGGCTGGACTGGGCTGGACTGGACTGGACTGGACTGGGCTGGACTGGGCTGGACTCGACTGCGCTGGGCTGGGCTGGACTGGGCTGGACTGGGCTGGACTGGGCTGGACTCGACTGCGCTGGGCTGGGCTGGACTGGGCTGGACTGGGCTGGACTGGACTGGGCTGGACTGGGCTGGACTGGGCTGGACTGGACTGGACTGGACTGCGCTGGGCCGGACTGGGCTGGACTGGACTGGACTGGACTGGACTGGACTGCGCTGGGCTGGGCTGGGCCGGGCTGGACCGGACTGGACTGGACTGGGCCGGGCCGGGCTGGACTGGGCTGGACTGGACTGGACTGCGCTGGGCTGGGCTGGACTGGACTGGACTGGACTGGACTGGACTGCGCTGCGCTGGGCTGGGCTGGACTGGACTGGGCTGGACTGGGCTGGACTGCGCTGGGCTGGGCTGGGCCGGGCTGGGCTGGACTGGGCTGGACTGCGCTGGGCTGGGCTGGACTGGACTGGACTGGACTGGACTGGACTGCGCTGGGCTGGGCTGGGCCGGGCTGGACCGGACTGGACTGGACTGGGCCGGGCCGGGCTGGACTGGGCTGGACTGCGCTGGACTGGGCTGGACCGGGCCGGGCCGGACTGGACTGGACTGCGCTGGGCTGGGCTGGACTGGACCGGACTGGGCTGGGCTGGACTGGGCTGGACCGGTCTGGGCCGGGCCGGGCCAGGCCGGACCGGACCGGACTGGACTGGACTGGACTGCGCTGGGCTGGGCTGGGCCGGGCTGGACCGGACTGGACCGGACAGGACTGGACTGGACTGGACCGGGCTGGGCCGGGCCGGGCCAGGCCGGACTGGACTGGACCGGACTGGACTGCGCTGGACCGGGCTGGGCCGGGCCGGACTGGACTGGACCGGACTGGGCTGGGCTGGACTGCGCTGCGCTGGGCTGGACTGGGCTGGACTGGACTGGACTGCGCTGCGCTGGGCTGGGCTGGACTGGACTGGGCTGGACTGGGCTGGACTGGGCTGGACTGGACTGGACTGGGCTGGGCTGGGCTGGGCTGGACTGGACTGGACTGGACTGGGCTGGACTGGGCTGGACTGGGCTGGGCTGGGCTGGACTGGGCTGGACTCGACTGCGCTGGGCTGGGCTGGACTGGTCTGGACTGGGCTGGACTGGGCTGGACTCGACTGCGCTGGGCTGGGCTGGGCCGGACTGGGCTGGGCTGGGCCGGACTAGGCCAGGCTGCACTGGGCTGGACTGGACTGGGCTGGACTGGGCTGGACTGGGCTGGACTCGACTGCGCTGGGCTGGGCTGGGCTGGACTGGACTGGGCTGGACTGGGCTGGACTCGACTGCGCTGGGCTGGGCTGGGCTGGACTGGACTGGGCTGGACTGGGCTGGACTGGGCTGGACTGGGCTGGACTCGACTGCGCTGGGCTGGGCTGGACTGGACTGGACTGGGCTGGACTGGGCTGGACTGGACTGGACTGGACTGCGCTGGGCTGGGCTGGACTCGACTGCGCTGGGCTGGGCTGGACTGGGCTGGACTGGGCTGGACTGGACTGGACTGGACTGGGCTGGACTGGGCTGGACTCGACTGCGCTGGGCTGGGCTGGACTCGACTGCGCTGGGCTGGGCTGGACTGGGCTGGACTGGGCTGGACTGGACTGGACTGGACTGGGCTGGACTGGGCTGGACTCGACTGCGCTGGGCTGGGCTGGACTGGGCTGGACTGGGCTGGACTGGGCTGGACTCGACTGCGCTGGGCTGGGCTGGACTGGGCTGGACTGGGCTGGACTGGACTGGGCTGGACTGGGCTGGACTGGGCTGGACTCGACTGCGCTGGGCTGGGCTGGACTGGGCTGGACTGGGCTGGACTGGACTGGACTGGACTGCGCTGGGCTGGGCTGGGCCGGGCTGGACTGGACTGGACTGGACTGGACTGCGCTGGGCTGGGCTGGACTGTGCTGGGCTGGACTGGAGTGGACTGGACTGGACTGCGCTGCGCTGGGCTGGGCTGGGCTGCGCTGGGCTGGGCTGGACTGGACTGCGCTGCGCTGGGCTGGGCTGGGCTGCGCTGGGCTGGGCTGGACTGGACTGGACTGGACTGCGCTGGGCTGGGCTGGGCTGGGCTGGGCTGGACTGGATTGGACCGGACTGGGCTGGGCTGGGCCGGACTAGGCCAGGCTACGCTGGGCTGGGCTGGGCTGGGCTGGGCTGGATTGGACCGGACTGGGCTGGGCTGGGCTGGGCTGGGCTGGGCTGGACTGGATTGGACCGGACTGGGCTGGGCTGGGCCGGACTAGGCCAGGCTACGCTGGGCTGGGCTGCGCTGGGCTGGACCGGCCTGGGCTGGAGTTTAATGTAGAGAAGTGTGAGGTGATTCACTTTGGAAGGAATAACAGGAATGCGGAATATTTGGCTAATGGTAAAGTTCTTGGAAGTGTGGATGAGCAGAGGGATCTAGGTGTCCATGTACATAGATCCCTGAAAGTTGCCACCCAGGTTGATAGGGTGGTGAAGAAGGCCTATGGAGTGTTGGCCTTTATTGGTAGAGGGATTGAGTTCCGGAGTCAGGAGGTCATGTTGCAGCTGTACAGAACTCTGGTCCGGCCGCATTTGGAGTATTGCGTACAGTTCTGGTCACCGCATTATAGGAAGGACGTGGAGGCTTTGGAGCGGGTGCAGAGGAGATTTACCAGGATGTTGCCTGGTATGGAGGGAAAATCTTATGAGGAAAGGCTGACGGACTTGAGGTTGTTTTCGTTGGAGAGAAGAAGGTTAAGAGGAGACTTAATAGAGGCATACAAAATGATCAGGGGGTTGGATAGGGTGGACAGTGAGAGCCTTCTCCCGCAGATGGAAATGGCTGGCACGAGGGGACATAGCTTTAAACTGAGGGGTAATAGATATAGGACAGAGGTCAGAGGTAGGTTCTTTACGCAAAGAGTAGTGAGGCCGTGGAATGCCCTACCTGCTACAGTAGTGAACTCGCCAACATTGAGGGCATTTAAAAGTTTATTGGATAAACATATGGATGATAATGGCATAGTGTAGGTTAGATGGCTTTTGTTTCGGTGCAACATCGTGGGCCGAAGGGCCTGTACTGCGCTGTATCGTTCTATGTTCTATGTTCTATGGACTATGCTGGGCCGGACTAGGCCAGACTGGGCTGGATTGGGCTGGGCTGGACCGGACTGGGCTGGGCTGGACCGGACTGGGCTGGACCGGACTGGGCTGGGCTGGACCGGACTGGGCTGGACCGGACCGGACTGGGCTGGATTGGGCTGGGCTGGACCGGACCGGACTGGGCTGGACCGGACTGGGCTGGACCGGACTGGGCTGGGCTGGACCGGACTGGGCTGGACCGGACCGGACTGGGCTGGACCGGGCTGAGCTGGGCTGGATTGGGCTGGGCTGGACCGGACTGGGCTGGGCTGGACCGGACTGGGTGGATAGTCAGAGGCTTTTCCCCAGGGTAGAGGGGTCAATTACTAGGGGGCATAGGTTTAAGGTGAGAGGGACAAGGTTTAGAGTAGATGTACGAGGCAAGTTTTTTTACGCAGAGGGTAGTGGGTGCCTGGAACTCACTACCGGAGGAGGTAGTGGAAGCAGGGACGATAGGGACATTTAAGGGGCATCTTGACAAATACATGAATAGGATGGGAATAGAGGGATACGGACCCAGGAAGTGTAGAAGATTGTAGTTTAGTCGGGCAGCATGGTCGGCACGGGCTTGGAGGGCCGAAGGGCCTGTTCCTGTGCTGTACATTTCTTTGTTCTTTGTTCTTTGTTCTTTGGGCTGGGCTGGACCGGACTGGTCTGGGCTGGGCTGGACCGGGCTGAGCTGGGCTGGATTGGGCTGGGCTGGATTGGGCTGGGCTGGATTGGGCTGGGCTGGATTGGGCTGGGCTGGATTGGGCTGGGCCGGACTGGGCTGGGCTGGGCTGGGCTGGACCGGACTGGGCTGGACCGGACTGGGCTGGACCGGACTGGGCTGGGCTGGGCTGGACTGGGCTGGGCTGGGCTGGACCGGGCTGAGCTGGGCTGGATTGGGCTGGGCTGGATTGGGCTGGGCTGGACCGGACTGGGCTGGGCTGGACCGGGCTGAGCTGGGCTGGATTGGGCTGGGCTGGACCGGGCTGAGCTGGGCTGGACCGGACTGGGCCGGACTGGGCCGGACTGGGCTGGGCTGGACCGGACTGGGCTGGATTGGACCGGACTGGGCTGGGCTGGACTGGACTGGACTGGGCTGGGCTGGGCTGGGCTCTGGCAGCAAGGTTCTCACCTCCACAGTGCCACAATCACATTCCTCCGCATCCTCCACATATCCATTGCCACAGCGACGGGCTCCGTACAGCCGCCCCATGTCGGGTGTGTTGTACACACACATTCCTCCACCCTTCGCAAAGTATCGCCTCAGCTCAGCCCCACTGCAGGAGCTGAACAGCCTGGGGAAGGGGTGTCTGCAGAGCAAGGAGAGGGGTTACAGTCAGGCACAGACGTTAACCCAGCAAACCCCCCCCCACCCCCCCTCACCCCCACCCCCCCACCCCTCCTCACCCCCACCCCCCCACCTCACCCTCCCCCCCCACCCCCCCTCACCCACACCCCCCACCCCTACCCCTCCTCACCCCCACCCCCCCACCTCACCCTCCCCCCCCACCCCCCTCACTCCCCCTCACTCCCCCCACCCTCACCCCCCCACCCTCACCCCCCCCACCCTCACACCCCCCACCCTCACAATCCCCAACCCTCACACCCCCCCACACCCTCACACCCCCCACACTCTCACACCCCCCACCCTCACACCCCCCCACCCTCACACCCCCCCACCCTCACACCCCCCAACCTCACACCCCCCGCCCCCCCACCCTCATACCCTCCCCACCCACCCCCACCCTCACCGGAGGTCGCGGAAGGGAGGGGTCACGGGAGGGGTGGTCGTGGGGCGGGGGCAAGTGGGCGGGGTCAAGGGGGGCGGGGTCAAGGGGGGCGGGGACAAGGGGGGCGGGGACAAGGGGGGCGGGACAAGGGGGGCGGGACAAGGGGGGCGGGACAAGGGGGGCGGGACAAGGGGGGCGGGGCAAGGCGGGCAGGGTCAAGGAGGAGCGGGGGCAAGGGGGGACGGGGACAAAGGGGGAGCGGGGCAAGGAGGAGCGGGGCAAGGAGGAGCGGGGGCAAGGGGGTGCGGGGGCAAGGGGGCACGGGGGCAAGGGGGCGTGGGGGCAAGGGGGCGTGGGGGCAAGGGGGTGGGGCCAAGTGGGGCAGGGGCAATAGGGTGGGGCCAAGGGGGCGGAGCCAAGTGGGCAGGGGTAAGGGGCAAGGGGGGCGGGGGCAAGGGGGCGGGAGCAAGGGGGCGGGGTTACGGAGTGGGGGCGGGGTTACGGAGTGGGGGGCGTGGTTACGGAGTGGGTGCGGGGTTATGGAGTGGGGGCGGGGTTATGGAGTGGGGGGCGGGGTTATGGAGTGGGGGGCGGGGTTATGGAGTGGGGGGAGGGGTTATGGAGTGGGGGGGCGGGGTTATGGAGTGGGGGGGCGGGGTTATGGAGTGGGGGGGCGGAGTTATGGAGTGGGGGGCGGGTTATGGAGTGGGGCAGGGTTACGGAGTGGGGGCGGGGTTACGGAGCGGGGCGGGGTTACAGAGCTGGGGCGGGGTTACAGAGCTGGGGCGGGGTTACGGAGCGGGGCAGGGTTACAGAGCGGGGGCGGGGTTACAGAGCGGGAGCGGGGCTATAGAGCGGGGGCGGGGTTACAGAGCGGGGGCGGGGTTACAGAGCGGGGGCGGGGTTACAGAGCGGGGGCGGGGTTACAGAGCGGGGGCGGGGTTACAGAGCGGGGGCGGGGTTACAGAGCGGGGGCGGGGTTACAGAGCGGGGTCGGGGTTACAGAGCGGGGGCGGGGTTACAGAGCGGGGGCGGGGTTACAGAGCGGGGGCGGGGTTACAGAGCGGGGGCGGGGTTACAGAGCGGGGGCGGGGTTACGGAGCGGGGGCGGGGTTACGGAGCGGGGGCGGGGTTACGGAGCGGGGGCGGGGTTATGGAGCGGGGAGGGGTTACGGAGTGGGGGCGGGGGCAAGGGGGCGGGGGGCAAGGGGGCGGGGGGCAAGGGGGCGGGGGCAAGGGGGGTGGGGGCAAGGGGGCGGGTGCAAGGGGCGGGTGCAAGGGGGCAGTGGCAAGGGGGTTGGGGGCACGGGGTTACGGAGTGGGGTTGGGGTTACGGAATGGGGGGCGGGGTTACGGAGTGGGGGGCGGGGTTACGGAGTGGGGGGCAGGGTTAACGGAGTGGGTGCGGGGTTACGGAGTGGGGGGCGGGGTTACGGAGTGGGGGGCGGGGTTACGGAGTGGGGGCGGGGTTACGGTGTGGGGGGCAGGGTTACGGAGTGGGGGGCGGGGTTACGGAGTGGGGGGGTTACGGAGTGGGGGGCGGGTTACGGAGTGGGGGCGGGTTACAGAACGGGGGCGGGGTTACGGAGCGGGGCGGGGTTACGGAGCGGGGGCGGGGTTACGGAGCGGGGACGGGGTTACGGAGCGGGGGCGGGGTTACGGAGCGGGGGCGGGGTTACGGAGCGGGGGCGGGGTTACAGAGCGGGGGCGGGGTTACTGAGCGGGGGCGGGGTTACTGAGCGGGGGCGGGGTTACTGAGCGGGGGCGGGGTTACTGAGCGGGGGCGGGGTTACTGAGCGGGGGCGGGGTTACAGAGCGGGAGCGGGGTTACGGAGCGGGGGCGGGGTTACAGAGCGGGGGCGGGGTTACAGAGCAGGGGCGGGGTTACAGAGCAGGGGCGGGGTTACAGAGCAGGGGCGGGGTTACAGAGCAGGGGCGGGGTTACGTAGTGGGGGCGGGGTTACGGAGCGGGGGCAAGGGGGCGGGGGCAAGGGGGCGGGTCAAGGGGGCGGGTCAAGGGGGCGGGGGCAAGGGGGCGGGTCAAGGGGGCGGGGGCAAAGGGGGCGGGTGCAAGGGGCGCTGTGGCAAGGGGGGCAGTGGCAAGGGGGGCGGGGGCACGGGGTTACGGAGTGGGGGCGGGGTTACAGAGTGGGGGCGGGGTTACAGAGTGGGGGCGGGGTTACAGAGTGGGGGCGGGGTTACGGAGTGGGGGCGGGGTTACGGAGTGGGGGCGGGGTTACGGAGTGGGGGCGGGGTTACGGAGTGGGGGCGGGGTTACGGAGTGGGGCGGGGTTACGGAGTGGGGGCGGGGTTACGGAGTGGGGGCGGGGTTACGGAGTGGGGGCGGGGTTACGGAGCGGGGGCGGGGTTACGGAGCAGGGGCGGGGTTACGGAGCGGGGGCGGGGTTACGGAGCGGGGGCGGGGTTACGGAGAGGGGGCGGGGTTACGGAGCGGGGCCGGGGTTACGGAGCGGGGCCGGGGTTACGGAGCGGGGGCGGGGTTACGGAGCGGGGTAACGGAGCGGGGGCGGGGTAACGGAGTGGGCCGGGGTTACGGAGTGGGGGCGGGGTTACGGAGTGGGGGTGGGGTTACGGAGTGGGGTTGGGGTTACGGAGTGGGGGTTGGGGTTACGGAGTGGGGGTAGGGTTACGGAGTGGGGGCGGGGTTACGGAGTGGGGGCGGGGTTACGGAGTGGGGGCGGGGTTACGGAGTGGGGGCGGGGTTACGGAGTGGGGGCGGGGTTACGGAGTGGGGGCGGGGTTACGGAGTGGGGGCGGGGTTACGGAGTGGGGGCGGGGTTACGGAGTGGGGGCGGGGTTACGGAGTGGGGGCGGGGTCACGGAGTGGGGGCGGGTTACGGAATGGGGGCGGGTTACGGAGTGGGGGCGGGTTACGGAGCGGGGGTGGGGTTACGTGGCGGGGTTACAGGGAGGAGGCGGGGTTACGGGGAGGAGGCGGGGTTACGGGGAGGCGGCGGGGTTACGGGGAGGGGATGGGGTTACGGGGAGGGGGTGGGGTTATGGGGAGGGGTCGGGGTTATGGGGAGG
Source organism: Scyliorhinus torazame (assembly GCF_047496885.1). Taxonomy (NCBI): domain Eukaryota; kingdom Metazoa; phylum Chordata; class Chondrichthyes; order Carcharhiniformes; family Scyliorhinidae; genus Scyliorhinus; species Scyliorhinus torazame. The sequence continues at coordinate 378,290,879 of NC_092709.1, forward strand.
GGGCGGGGTTATGGGGTGGGGGCGGGGTTACGGAGTGGGGGTGGGGTTACGGAGTGGGGTTGGGGTTACGGAGTGGGGGTAGGGTTACGGAGTGGGGGCGGGGTTACGGAGTGGGGGCGGGGTTACGGAGTGGGGGCGGGGTTACGGAGTGGGGGCGGGGTTACGGAGTGGGGGCGGGGTTACGGAGTGGGGGCGGGGTTACGGAGTGGGGGCGGGGTTACGGAGTGGGGGCGGGGTTACGGAGTGGTGGCGGGGTTACGGAGTGGGGGCGGTTTTATGGGGTGGGGCAGGGCGGGGTCACGGAGTGGGGGCGGGTTACGGAATGGGGGCGGGTTACGGAGTGGGGGCGGGTTACGGAGCGGGGGTGGGGTTACGTGGCGGGGTTACAGGGAGGAGGCGGGGTTACGGGGAGGAGGCGGGGTTACGGGGAGGAGGCGGGGTTACGGGGAGGGGATGGGGTTACGGGGAGGGGGTGGGGTTATGGGGAGGGGTCGGGGTTATGGGGAGGGGGCGGGGTTATGGGGTGGGGGCGGGGTTATGGGGAGGGGGCGGGGTTATGGGGAGGGGGCGGGGTTATGGGGAGGGGGCGGGGTTATGGGGAGGGGGCGGGGTTATGGGGAGGGGGCGGGGTTATGGGGAGGGGGCGGGGTTATGGGGAGGGGCGGGGTTACATGGCGGGGGCGGGGTTACGGGGAGGGGGCGGGGTTACGCGGCGGGGCGGGGACACCTACCCCGTTGCTGCCGCCATGATGCAGCCCCCCTGTTCCGGGGCAGCCTCGACACAGCAGCCCGGACCATCATGCTTCATTCCAAAGTTGTGACCAATCTCGTGAGCCATTGTCGCAGCCGCACCAATCGCAGCAGCCGAGTGATCCTGGGGGTGGAGCAAAATCAATCATCTGGTAGACCCGCCCACTGACCCCGCCGACCCCCCCACTGACCCCACTCAGACCCCCACCCCCCTGACCCCCACACTGACCCCACTCAGACCCCCACCCCCCTAACCCCCCCACTGACCCCGCCGACCCCCCCACTGACCCCACTCAGACCCCCACCCCCCTAACCCCCCCACTGACCCCCACCCTCACTGCGCCCCCACTAACCCCGCCCACTGACTGCGGCCCCTGACTACACCCACTGACCCCGAACCCTGACCCGCTCCCTGGTCCCTGATGAACTCGCCATACTGACCCCATCCCATTCATTCCGCGATCCGACACCAGCGGACAGATCTCCATGGTGACCCCGTGCGGTAAATACCCCCATGGTGACCCCGTGCGGTAAATAACCCCATGGTGACCCCGTGCGGTCAATAACCCCATGGTGACCCCGTGCGGTAAATAACCCCATGGTGACCCCGTGCGGTAAATAACCCCATGGTGACCCCGTGCGGTAAATAACCCCATGGTGACCCCGGAATGTGGCGACGAGGGGACTCTCACAGTAACGCAGTGTTAATCTGAGCCGACTTGTGAGAATAAAGGTTATTATGACGATGCAGCTCACCATGGTCACACCGCCGGAGCTGTCATGTGAGCAGATTCCCTCCAATGGAGCCATTCCAATCGTGGTTCCTTTGAACGTAATTCCGCTGGAACAGGACACAGGCGTTAATGGGCAGAGAAAGTGCGTAATCCCCATCCCACCCGGATAATCCCCATCCCACCCGGATAATCCCCATCCCACCCGGATAATCCCCATTCCCACCCGGATAATCCCCATCCCACCCGGATAATCCCCATTCCCACCCGGATAATCCCCATTCCCACCCGGATAATCCCCATTCCCACACGGATAATCCCCATTCCCACACGGATAATCCCCATCCCACCCGGATAATCCCCATTCCCACCCGGATAATCCCCATTCCCACCCGGATAATCCCCATCCAACCCGGATAATCCCCATTCCCACCCGGATAATCCCCATCCCACCCGGATAATCCCCATTCCCACCCGGATAATCCCCATCCCACCCGGATAATCCCCATTCCCACACGGATAATCCCCATTCCCACCCGGATAATCCCCATCCCACCCGGATAATCCCCATTCCCACACGGATAATCCCCATCCCACCCGGATAATCCCCATCCCACCTGGATAATCCCCATTCCCACCCGGATAATCCCCATTCCCACCTGGATAATCCCCATCCCACCCGGATAATCCCCATTCCCACCCGGATAATCCCCATCCGACCCGGATAATCCCCATCCCACCCGGATAATCCCCATTCCCACCCGGATAATCCCCATCCCACCCGGATAATCCCCATTCCCACCCGGATAATCCCCATTCCCACACGGATAATCCCCATCCCACCTGGATAATCCCCATTCTCACCCGGATAATCCCCATTCCCACCCGGATAATCCCCATCCCACCTGGATAATCCCCATCCCACCCGGATAATCCCCATTCCCACCCGGATAATCCCCATTCCCACCTGGATAATCCCCATCCCACCCGGATAAAATTTGTTCCCACCTGGATATTCCCTGTTTCCACCCAAATAAAACCAGTTCTCACCCGGATAATCCCCATTTTCACCAGATATACTGTGTTCTGTTGGGAAATAATTTGAAACAGTTTTTGTGTTGTGGGTATCACGAACTGTCATGTGAGAGTACCTGTAAGAAATGGGTGTTTATAAATGGGTGTGTATATAAATATCTGTAGTGAGAGTACCTGTAAGAAATGGGTGTTTATAAATGGGTGTGTATATAAATATCTGTAGTGAGAGTACCTGTAAGAAATGGGTGTTTATAAATGGGTGTGTATATAAATATCTGTAGTGAGAGTACCTGTAAGAAATGGGTGTTTATAAATGGGTGTGTATATAAATATCTGTAGTGAGAGTACCTGTAAGAAATGGGTGTTTATAAATGGGTGTGTATATAAATATCTGTAGTGAGAGTACCTGTAAGAAATGGGTGTTTATAAATGGGTGTGTATATAAATATCTGTAGTGAGAGTACCTGTAAGAAATGGGTGTTTATAAATGGGTGTGTATATAAATATCTGTAGTGAGAGTACCTGTAAGAAATGGGTGTTTATAAATGGGTGTGTATATAAATATCTGTAGTGAGAGTACCTGTAAGAAATGGGTGTTTATAAATGGGTGTGTATATAAATATCTGTAGTGAGAGTACCTGTAAGAAATGGCTGTTTATTACTGCAGTGATGTCAGAGTGTGGGTGAAGCTGGGCTGTCGGTCAGCTTTTCACTTTCGTTTTAGGTTGTTTGCTGCAGGGTGTGTTTTAGTTTCGTTTTCAGAGCTGGATAGCTGCAGTCACAGCCAGACGGTGTCTGAATCTCTCTCTGTAATCTAAAAACTGTAAATCGATCCTTTGGTGATTTAAAACTAATAACTGCTCTCAGTAGTGACTTTAACCTGATGTGCTTTTGTTAAAATTTATTTTTTAAAGTCTTCAGGATGTTGTTTGGGAAGTTATTAAGGATTACTTAGTGTTGTAGTCTTTGGGGGGTGTATTTGAATTGATGGTTGCTAAGGTGTTCACTGTATGTTTTAAAAGGTTAACTTGAGTTCATAGAATAAACATTGTTTTGCTTTAAAAAATACTTTTCCATTTCTGCTGTCCCACACCTGTAGAGTGGGCCGTCTGCTCCCCGAACCACAATCTATTAAACGTTGTGGGTCAGGTGAACTCCATAATACACTTTGGGCTTCTCTATCCCAGGCTCATAGCAGAAGTGCATCAGTTTAAATGAATTGGGGTTTGTGTATTTCTGGACTAAGCCATCTGAATGTTCAAAAAACGGTGCCTGTATGTCCATAAGTTTTAGTTTCACTTTAAATTGTGCCTGTATTTTACGTAAGGGGCAGAGAGAAGCTCCTAGTTGCAGACAGTACAACAAGGTGCAGACCTGGTGAAGCCAAGTGGCCCAGAAGCCAGACATCCACAGTGATCCTGACGTTGGTGACACCTTAATTCAGCGTCTGATCCGTGGTGTTGTTTTGCTGTTGCTGGGTATCCAGGAGATTGTGTGGAAGCTGGAATGCACGTAGCAATCCAAGGCAGAGGAATGCTGAAAGGAGAAATTGAAATCCTGGAAGTGGATCATTGGTGAAGCTATCCGAGAGCAAGGCTTGTTTGGGGGTAGATTCCACGACCGGTTATTTGAGAATGATGATTGGGAATCCTCGTGTGGAAGCTGACTTCCTAGTTGTGTCAGAGTGCGACAAACATCAGTGTGGTGCGCCTGACCACATTGCACTATTGGGGGATCTCATAGAAACCTATCAAATTCTAACAAGACTGGACAGGGTAGATGCGGGAAGGATGTTCCCGATGGTGGGGGTGTCCAGAACCAGGGGGCACAGTCTGAGGATACGGGGGAGACCATTTCGGACAGAGATATGGAGACATTTCTTCACCCAGAGAGTGGTCGGCCTGTGGAATTCGTTACCGCAGGAAGTAGTTGAGGCCAAAACATTGCATTGTTCCAAGAAGCAGCTCGATGTGGCACTGAGGGTGAAGGGGCTCAGAGGCTATGGGGGGAAACGGGGTGAGGCTGTTGAGTTGGGTGATCAGCCATGATCAGAATGAATGGCGGAGCGGGCTCGAAGGGCCGAATGGCCTCTCCTGCTACTATTTTCTATGTTTCTATTAGCTGGCCGTTAATCTGTTATAATTAATGTGAGTCTTATCTCTATTGTTATAAATAAAGAGTGTTTAAGTGTTTCACTTTCCAACCTGGTCTGTAAGAGTCATTGGAGAAATCTACGGTCATAGACACCAGAATCCGATACAAATGATTGGTTAATTGACTTGCTTTGGGACTGCGGGGCTGGAGTTGACCCCGTACTCGCCCACACCGTTGCTGTGTGACAAGCTGAGTATTTCCCACATGTCCTATTTTGACCTCAGTCTTGCCCCCCCGAGTTATTCTCCTTGTTTGGGATGTTCTCCCAGTGAGCACTTCAGCGCAAAACCTTCCGCCCCACCATTAATCAGCTTAGTCACTGCTCAACGCGTCCGGAGTGGCAGGGTCCACTCACGTGATCAGCTGGGCATTGTCGTGTTTCGCTCGAGCCCACAGCCCCTGTCTCCATTTCAGAAATGCGTAGAGGGCCTTATTCGAATCCTCACTGATTGATATCGGGTCTGAGTGCGTCCACACCTCCAGGCCAACCAGGGCAATACGAATGTTCAGCGGTCTGTAAAACTGTCGAGGGATAAAACAAATATTCTACAAACCATCCCAACATAAAGTTATTGTCCACGAGAAGAATGGGGAGATCTAATTGGGGTACACAAGGTTTGGATGAAGTAGAGGTGGAGCTGACGTTTCCTCTTGTGGCGAATTCGACAACAAGAGATCCGAGTCTCAGAATAAGAGGAAACAAATTTAAAACAGATTTGGGGAGAAACGACTTCTCCCAAAGGGTTGTGAATCTGGGGAATTCGCTCCCCCAGAGTGCGGTGCATGCTGGGACAGGGAGTAAATTAAGGAGGAGTTTGACAGATTTTTAATTGGTGCTGGGTTGCAGGGTTACGGAGAACGGGCAGGACGGTGGAGTTGGGGCAGGATTATCACAGATTATCATAGAATTTACAGTGCAGAAGGAGGCCATTCGGCCCATCGAGTCTGCACCGGCTCTTGGAAAGAGCACCCTACCCAAGGTCAACAACTCCACCCTATCCCCATAACCCAGTAACCCCACCCAACACTAAGGGCAATTTTGGACACTAAGGGCAATTTATCATGGCCAATCCACCTAACCTGCACATCTTTGGACTGTGGGAGGAAACCGGAGCACCCGGAGGAAACCCACGCACACACGGGGAGGACGTGCAGACTCCGCACAGACAGTGACCCAAGCCGGAATCGAACCTGGGACCCTGGGGCTGTGAAGCAACTGTGCTATCCACAATGCTACCGTGCTGCCCATAAATGCTCTCAGCCATGGTCGTGTCAAATGGTGGAGCAGCTTGATGGGCTGAATGGTCAAATTCTGCTACTGTTTACATAGCCCAGGAAAGAGAGGCCCACTCAGCCCCTCTCCAGCCTGTTACACAGGAACATGAGGAGGCCCCATTCAGCCCCTTCTCCAGCCTGTTACACAGGAACAGGAGGAGGCCTCATTCAGCCCCTCTCCAGCCCGTAACGCAGGAACAGGAGGAGGCCCCATTCAGCCCCTCCTCGAGCCAGTTACCCAGGAACAGGAGGAGGCCCCATTCAGCCCCTTCTCCAGACTGTTACGCAGGAACAGGAGGAGGCCCCATTCAGCCCCTTCTCCAGCCTGTTACACAGGAACAGGAGGACGCCCCATTCAGCCCCTTCTCCAGCCTGTTACATAGGAACAGGAGGAGGCCCCATTCGGCCCCTTCTCCAGCCTGTTACACAGGAACAGGAGGAGGCCCCATTCTGCCCCTCTCCAGCCTGTTACACAGGAACAGGAGGCCCATTCAGCCCCTCTCCAGCCTGTTACACAGGAACAGGAGGCCCATTCAGCCCCTCTCCAGCCTGTTACACAGGAACAGGAGGAGGCCCCATTCAGCCCATTCTCCAGCCTGTTACACAGGAACAGGAGGAGGCCCCATTCAGCCCCTCTCCAGCCTGTTACACAGGAACAGGAGGAGGCCCCTTTCAGCCCCTTCTCCAGCCTGTGACACAGGAACAGGAGGAGGCCCCATTCAGCCCCTTCTCCAGCCTGTTACACAGGAACAGGAGGAGGCCCCATTCAGCCCCTCTCCAGCCTGTTACACAGGAACAGGGTAAGGCCCCATACAGCCCCTTCTCCAGCCTGTTACATAGGAACAGGAGGAGGCCCCATTCAGCCCCTTCTCCAGCCTGTTACACAGGAACAGGAGGAGGCCCCATTCAGCCCCTCTCCAGCCTGTTACGCAGGAACAGGAGGAGGCCCCATTCAGCCCCTTCTCCAGCCTGTTACACAGGAACAGGAGGAGGCCCCATTCAGCCCCTTCTCCAGCCTGTTAGACAGGAACAGGGTAAGGCCCCATTCAGCCCCTCTCCAGCCTGTTACACAGGAACAGGAGGAGGCCCCATTCAGCCCCTCTCCAGCCTGTTACACAGGAACAGGAGGAGGCCCCATTCAGCCCCTCTCCAGCCTGTTACATAGGAACAGGAGGAGGCCCCATTCAGCCCCTTCTCCAGCCTGTTACATAGGAACAGGAGGAGGCCCCATTCAGCCCCTCTCCAGCCCGTTACATAGGAACAGGAGGAGGCCCCATTCAGCCCCTTCTCCAGCCTGTTACACAGGAACAGGAGGCCCCATTCAGCCCCTTCTCCGCACGTTACACAGGAACAGGAGGAGGCCCCATTCAGCCCCTTCTCCAGCCTGTTACACAGGAACAGGGTAAGGCCCCATTCAGCCCCTCTCCAGCCTGTTACACAGGAACAGGGTAAGGCGCCATTCAGCCCCTTCTCCAGCCTGTTACACAGGAACATGAGGAGGCCCCATTCAGCCCCTTCTCCAGCCTGTTACACAGGAACAGGAGGAGGCCCCATTCAGCCCCTCTCCAGCCTGTTACGCAGGAACAGGATGAGGCCCCATTCAGCCCTTTCTCCAGCCTGTTACACAGGAACAGGAGGAGGCCCCATTCAGCCCCTTCCCCAGCCTGTGACACAGGAACAGGGTAAGGCCCCATTCAGCCCCTTCTCCAGCCTGTTACACAGGAACAGGAGGAGACCCCATTCAGCCCCTTCTCCAGCCTGTGACACAGGAACAGGAGGAGGCCCCATTCAGCCCCTTGTCCAGCCTGTTACACAGGAACAGGAGGAGGCCCCATTCAGCCCCTTCTCCAGCCTGTTACACAGGAACAGGAGGAGGCCCCATTCAGCCCCTTCTTCCAGCCTGTTACACAGGAACAGGGTAAGGCCCCATTCAGCCCCTCTCCAGCCTGTTACACAGGAACAGGGTAAGGCCCCATTCAGCCCCTTCTCCAACCTGTTACATAGGAACAGGAGGAGGCCCCATTCAGCCCCTCTCCAGCCTGTTACGCAGGAACAGGAGGAGGCCCCATTCAGCCCCTTCTCCAGCCCGTTACACAGGAACAGGAGGAGGCCCATTCAGCCCCTTCTCCAGCCTGTTACACAGGAACAGGGTAAGGCCCCATTCAGCCCCTCTCCAGCCTGTTACACAGGAACAGGGTAAGGCCCCATACAGCCCCTTCTCCAGCCTGTTACATAGGAACAGGAGGAGGCCCCATTCAGCCCCTTCTCCAGCCTGTTACACAGGAACAGGAGGAGGCCCCATTCAGCCCCTCTCCAGCCTGTTACACAGGAACAGGAGGAGGCCCCATTCAGCCCCTTCTCCAGCCTGTTAGACAGGAACAGGAGGCCCATTCAGCCCCTTCTCCAGCCTGTTACACAGGAACAGGGTAAGGCCCCATTCAGCCCCTTCTCCAGCCTGTTACACAGGAACAGGGTAAGGCCCCATTCAGCCCCTCTCCAGCCTGTTACACAGGAACAGGAGGAGGCCCCATTCAGCCCCTCTCCAGCCTGTTACACATGAACAGGAGGAGGCCCCATTCAGCCCCTCTCCAGCCTGTTACATAGGAACAGGAGGAGGCCCCATTCAGCCCCTTCTCCAGCCTGTTACATAGGAACAGGAGGAGGCCCCATTCAGCCCCTCTCCAGCCCGTTACATAGGAACAGGAGGAGGCCCCATTCAGCCCCTTCTCCAGCCTGTTACACAGGAACAGGAGGAGGCCCCATTCAGCCACTTCTCCAGCCTGTTACGCAGGAACAGGAGGAGGCCCCATTCAGCCCCTTCTCCAGCCCGTTACACAGGAACAGGAGGAGGCCCCATTCAGCCCCTCTCCAGCCTGTTACACAGGAACAGGAGGAGGCCCCATTCAGCACCTTCTCCAGCCTGTTACACAGGAACAGGAGGAGGCCCCATTCAGTCCCTTCTCCAGCCTGTTACACAGGAACAGGAGGAGGCCCATTCAGCCCCTCTCCAGCCCGTTACATAGGAACAGGAGGAGGCCCCATTCAGCCACTTCTCCAGCCTGTTACACAGGAACAGGAGGAGGCCCATTCAGCCCCTCTCCAGCCTGTTACATAGGAACAGGAGGAGGCCCCATTCAGCCCTTTCTCCAGCCTGTTACATAGGAACAGGAGGAGGCCCCATTCAGCCCCTCTCCAGCCCGTTACATAGGAACAGGAGGAGGCCCCATTCAGCCCCTTCTCCAGCCTGTTACACAGGAACAGGAGGAGGCCCCATTCAGCCCCTTCTCCAGCCTGTTACACAGGAACAGGAGGAGGCCCCATTCAGCCCCTTCTCCAGCCTGTTACGCAGGAACAGGAGGACGCCCCATTCAGCCCCTCTCCAGCCCGTTACACAGGAACAGGAGGAGGCCCCATTCAGCCCCTTCTCCAGCCTGTTACACAGGAACAGGGTAAGGCCCCATTCAGCCCCTCTCCAGCCTGTTACACAGGAACAGGGTAAGGCCCCATTCAGCCCCTTCTCCAGCCTGTTACATAGGAACATGAGGAGGCCCCATTCAGCCCTTTCTCCAGCCTGTTACACAGGAACAGGAGGAGGCCCCATTCAGCCCCTCTCCAGCCTGTTACACAGGAACAGGGTAAGGCCCCATTCAGCCCCTTCTCCAGCCTGTTACATAGGAACATGAGGAGGCCCCATTCAGCCCTTTCTCCAGCCTGTTACACAGTAACAGAAGGAGGCCCCATTCAGCCCCTTCTCCAGCCTGTTACACAGGAACATGAGGAGGCCCCATTCAGCCCTTTCTCCAGCCTGTTACACAGGAACAGGAGGAGGCCCCATTCAGCCCCTCTCCAGCCTGTGACACAGGAACAGGAGGAGGCCCCATTCAGCCCCTTCTCCAGCCTGTTACACAGGAACAGGAGGAGACCCCATTCAGCCCCTTCTCCAGCCTGTGACACAGGAACAGGAGGAGGCCCCATTCAGCCCCTTGTCCAGCCTGTTACACAGGAACAGGAGGAGGCCCCATTCAGCCCCTTCTCCAGCCTGTTACACAGGAACAGGAGGAGGCCCCATTCAGCCCCTTCTTCCAGCCTGTTACACAGGAACAGGGTAAGGCCCCATTCATCCCCTCTCCAGCCTGTTACACAGGAACAGGGTAAGGCCCCATTCAGCCCTTTCTCCAACCTGTTACATAGGAACAGGAGGAGGCCCCATTCAGCCCCTCTCCAGCCTGTTACGCAGGAACAGGAGGAGGCCCCATTCAGCCCCTTCTCCAGCCTGTTGCACAGGAACAGGAGGAAGCCCCATTCAGCCCCTTCTCCAGCCTGTTACACAGGAACAGGAGGAGGCCCCATTCAGCCCCTTCTCCAGCCTGTTGCACAGGAACAGGAGGAAGCCCCATTCAGCCCCTTCTCCAGCCTGTTACACAGGAACAGGAGGAGACCCCATTCAGCCCCTTCTCCAGCCTGTTACACAGGAACTGGAGGAGGCCCCATTCAGCCCCTCTCCAGCCTGTTACATAGGAACAGGAGGAGGCCCCATTCAGCCCCTTCTCCAACCTGTTACACAGGAACATGAGGAGGCCCCATTCAGCCCCTCTCCAGCCCGTTACATAGGAACGGGAGGAGGCCCCATTCAGCCACTTCTCCAGCCTCTTACACAGGAACAGGAGGAGGCCCCATTCAGCCCCTTCTCCAGACTGTTACACAGGAACAGGAGGAGGCCCCATTCAGCCCCTCTCCAGCCTGTTACACAGGAACAGGAGGAGGCCCCATTCAGCCCCTTCTCCAGCCCGTAACGCAGTAACAGAAGGAGGCCCCATTCAGCCCCTTCTCCAGCCCGTAACGCAGTAACAGAAGGAGGCCCCATTCAGCCCCTTCTCCAGCCTGTTACACAGGAACAGGAGGAGGCCCCATTCAGCCTCTTCTCCAGCCTGTTACACAGGAACAGGAGGAGGGCCATTCAGCCCCTCTCCAGCCCGTTACGCAGGAACAGGAGGAGGCCCCATTCAGCCCCTTCTCCAGACCGTTACGCAGGAACAGGAGGAGGGTCCATTCAGCCCCTTCTCCAGCCTGTTACACAGGAACAGGAGGTGCGCCATTCAGCCCCTCTCCAGCCTAGTTACACAGGAACAGGAGGAGGCCCCATTCAGCCCCTTCTCCAGCCTGTTACACAGGAACAGGAGGAGGCCCCATTCAGCCCCTTCTCCAGCCTGTTACACAAGAACAGGAGGAGGCCCCATTCAGCCCCTTATCCAGCCTGTTACACTGGAACAGTGGAGGCCCCATTCAGCCCCTCTCCAGCCTGTTACACAGGAACAGGAGGAGGCCCCATTCAGCCCCTTCTCCAGCCTGTTACACAGGAACAGAAGGAGGCCCCATTCAGCCCCTTCTCCAGCCTGTTACACAGGAACAGGAGGAGCGCCATTCAGCCCCTCTCCAGCCTAGTTACACAGGAACAGGAGGAGGCCCCATTCAGCCCCTTCTCCAGCCTGTTACACAGGAACAGGGTAAGGCCCCATTCAGCCCCTCTCCAGCCTGTTACACAGGAACAGGAGGAGGCCCCATTCAGCCCCTCTCCAGCCTGTTACACAGGAACAGGAGGAGGCCCCATTCAGCCCCTCTCCAGCCTGTTACACAGGAACAGGAGGAGGCCCCATTCAGCCCCTCTCCAGCCTGTTACATAGGAACAGGAGGAGGCCCCATTCAGCCCCTCTCCAGTCCGTTACATAGGAACAGGAGGAGGCCCCATTCAGCCCCTCTCCAGCCCGTTACATAGGAACAGGAGGAGGCCCCATTCAGCCACTTCTCCAGCCTGTTACACAGGAACAGGAGGAGGCCCCATTCAGCCCCTTCTCCAGCCTGTTACACAGGAACAGGAGGAGGCCCCATTCTGCCCCTCTCCAGCCTTGTTACACAGGAACAGGAGGAGGCCCATTCAGCCCCTCACCAGCCTAGTTACACAGGAACAGGAGGAGGCCCATTCAGCCCCATCTCCAGACAGTTACACAGGAACAGGAGGAGGCCCATTCAGCCCCCTCCTCGAGCCAGTTATACAGGAACAGGAGGAGGCCCCATTCAGCCCCCTCCTCGAGCCTGTTACACAGCAACAGGAGGAGGCCCCATTCAGCCCCTTCTCCAGCCTGTTACACAGGAACAGGAGGAGGCCCCATTCAGCCCCTCTCCAGCCTGTTACGCAGGAACAGGGTAAGGCCCCATTCAGCCCCTTCTCCAGCCTGTTACACAGGAACAGGAGGAGGCCCCATTCAGCCCCTCTCCAGCCTGTTACGCAGGAACAGGAGGAGGCCCCATTCAGCCCCTTCTTCAGCCTGTTACACAGGAACAGGAGGAGGCCCCATTCAGCCCCTTCTACAGCCTGTTACACAGGAACAGGAGGAGGCCCCATTCAGCCCCTTCTCCAGCCTGTTACACAGGAACAGGGTAATGCCCCATTCAGCCCCTCTCCAGCCTGTTACACAGGAACAGAGTAAGGCCCCATTCAGCCCCTTCTCCAGCCAGTTACATAGGAACAGGAGGAGGCCCCATTCAGCCCCTTCTCCAGCCTGTTACACAGGAACAGGAGGAGGCCCATTCAGCCCCTCTCCAGCCTGGTTACACAGGAACAGGAGGAGGCCCCATTCAGCCCCTTCTCCAGCCCGTTACATAGGAACAGGAGGAGACCTCATTCAGCCCCTTCTCCAGCCTGTTACACAGGAACAGGAGGAGGCCCATTCAGCCCCCTCCTCGAGCCAGTTATACAGGAAGAGGAGGAGGTCCCATTCAGCCCCTTCTCCAGCCTGTTACACAGGAACAGGAGGAAGCCCCATTCAGCCACTCTCCAGCCCGTAACGCAGTAACAGAAGGAGGCCCCATTCAGCCCCTTCTCCAGCCTGTTACACAGGAACAGGAGGAGGCCCCATTCAGCCTCTTCTCCAGCCTGTTACACAGGAACAGGAGGAGGGCCATTCAGCCCCTCTCCAGCCCGTTACGCAGGAACAGGAGGAGGCCCCATTCAGCCCCTTCTCCAGGCCGTTACGCAGGAACAGGAGGAGGGTCCATTCAGCCCCTTCTCCAGCCTGTTACACAGGAACAGGAGGTGCACCATTCAGCCCCTCTCCAGCCTAGTTACACAGGAACAGGAGGAGGCCCCATTCAGCCCCTTCTCCAGCCTGTTACACAGGAACAGGAGGAGGCCCCATTCAGCCCCTTCTCCAGCCTGTTACACAGGAACAGGAGGAGGCCCCATTCAGCCCCTTCTCCAGCCTGTTACACAGGAACAGGAGGAGGCCCCATTCAGCCCCTCTCCAGCCTGTTACACAGGAACAGGAGGAGGCCCCATTCAGCCCCTCTCCAGCCTGTTACGCAGGAACAGGAGGAGGCCCCATTCAGCCCCTCTCCAGCCTGTTACACAGGAACAGGAGGAGGGTCCATTCAGCCCCTTCTCCAGCCTGTTACGCAGGAACAGGAGGAGGCCCCATTCAGCCCATTCTCCAGCCTGTTACACAGGAACAGGAGGAGGCCCCATTCAGCCCCTTCTCCAGCCTGTTACACAGGAACAGGAGGAGACCCCATTCAGCCCCTTCTCCAGCCTGTTACACAGGAACATGAGGAGGCCCCATTCAGCCGCTCTCCAGCCTGTTACATAGGAACAGGAGGAGGCCCCATTCAGCCCCTTCTCCAACCTGTTACACAGGAACATGAGGAGGCCCCATTCAGCCCCTCTCCAGCCCATTACATAGGAACAGGAGGAGGCCCCATTCAGCCCCTTCTCCAGCCTGTTACACAGGAACAGGAGGAGGCCCCATTCAGCTCCTCTCCAGCCTGTTACGCAGGAACAGGAGAAGGCCCATTCAGCCCCTCTCCAGCCGGTTACACAGGAACAGGAGGAGGCCCCATTCAGCCCCTCTCCAGCCTAGTTACACAGGAACAGGAGGAGGCCCCATTCAGCGCCTTCTCCAGCCTGTTACACAGGAACAGGAGGAGGCCCCATTCAGCCCCTCTCCAGCCTGTTACGCAGGAACAGGAGGAGGCCCCATTCAGCCCCTTCTTCAGCCTGTTACACAGGAACAGGAGGAGGCCCCATTCAGCGCCTTCTCCAGCCTGTTACACAGGAACAGGAGGAGGCCCCATTCAGCCCCTCTCCAGCCTGTTACGCAGGAACAGGAGGAGGCCCCATTCAGCCCCTTCTTCAGCCTGTTACACAGGAACAGGAGGAGGCCCCATTCAGCCCCTTCTCCAGCCTGTTACACAGGAACAGGGTAAGGCCCCATTCAGCCCCTCTCCAGCCTGTTACGCAGGAACAGGAGGAGGCCCCATTCAGCCCCTCTCCAGCCTGTTACGCAGGAACAGGAGGAGGCCCCATTCAGCCCCTTCTTCAGCCTGTTACACAAGAACAGGAGGAGGCCCCATTCAGCCCCTTCTCCAGCCTGTTACACAGAACAGGGTAAGGCCCCATTCAGCCCCTCTCCAGCCTGTTACACAGGAACAGAGTAAGGCCCCATTCAGCCCCTTCTCCAGCCAGTTACATAGGAACAGGAGGAGGCCCCATTCAGCCCCTCTCCAGCCTGGTTACACAGGAACAGGAGGAGGCCCCATTCAGCCCCTTCTCCAGCCCGTTACATAGGAACAGGAGGAGACCTCATTCAGCCCCTTCTCCAGCCTGTTACACAGGAACAGGAGGAGGCCCATTCAGCCCCCTCCTCGAGCCAGTTATACATGAACAGGAGGAGGTCCCATTCAGCCCCTTCTCCAGCCTGTTACACAGGAACAGGAGGAGGCCCCATTCAGCCACTCTCCAGCCCGTAACGCAGTAACAGAAGGAGGCCCCATTCAGCCCCTTCTCCAGCCCGTAACGCAGTAACAGAAGGAGGGCCATTCAGCCCCTCTCCAGCCCGTTACGCAGGAACAGGAGGAGGCCCCATTCAGCCCCTTCTCCAGACCGTTACGCAGGAACAGGAGGAGGGTCCATTCAGCCCCTTCTCCAGCCTGTTACACAGGAACAGGAGGTGCGCCATTCAGCCCCTCTCCAGCCTAGTTACACAGGAACAGGAGGAGGCCCCATTCAGCCCCTTCTCCAGCCTGTTACACAGGAACAGGAGGAGGCCCCATTCAGCCCCTTCTCCAGCCTGTTACACAAGAACAGGAGGAGGCCCCATTCAGCCCCTTCTCCAGCCTGTTACACAGGAACAGGAGGAGGCCCCATTCAGCCCCTCTCCAGCCTGTTACACAGGAACAGGAGGAGGCCCCATTCAGCCCCTTCTCCAGCCTGTTACACAGGAACAGAAGGAGGCCCCATTCAGCCCCTTCTCCAGCCTGTTACACAGGAACAGGAGGAGCGCCATTCAGCCCCTCTCCAGCCTAGTTACACAGGAACAGGAGGAGGCCCCATTCAGCCCCTTCTCCAGCCTGTTACACAGGAACAGGAGGAGGCCCCATTCAGCCCCTTCTCCAGCCTGTTACAAAGGAACAGGAGGAGGGCCCATTCAGCCCCTTCTCCAGCCTGTTACACAGGAACAGGAGGAGGCCCCATTCTGCCCCTCTCCAGCCTGGTTACACAGGAACAGGAGGAGGCGCATTCAGCCCCTCTCCAGCCTAGTTACACAGGAACAGGAGGAGGCCCATTCAGCCCCTCTCCAGCCTGGTTACACAGGAACAGGAGGAGGCCCATTCAGCCCCTCTCCAGCCTGGTTACACAGGAACAGGAGGAGGCCCATTCAGCCCCTCTCCAGCCTGGTTACACAGGAACAGGAGGAGGCCCATTCAGCCCCTCTCCAGCCTGGTTACACAGGAACAGGAGGAGGCCCCATTCAGCCCCTTCTCCAGCCCGTTACACAGGAACAGGAGGTGCACCATTCAGCCCCTCTCCAGCCTAGTTACACAGGAACAGGAGGAGGCCCCATTAGGCCCCTTCTCCAGCCTGTTACACAGGAACAGGAGGAGGCCCCATTCAGCCCCTTCTCCAGCCTGTTACACAGGAACAGGAGGAGGCCCCATTCAGCCCCTTCTCCAGCCTGTTACACAGGAACAGGAGGAGGCCCCATTCAGCCCCTCTCCAGCCTGTTACACAGGAACAGGAGGAGGCCCCATTCAGCCCCTCTCCAGCCTGTTACGCAGGAACAGGAGGAGGCCCCATTCAGCCCCTCTCCAGCCTGTTACACAGGAACAGGAGGAGGGTCCATTCAGCCCCTTCTCCAGCCTGTTACGCAGGAACAGGAGGAGGCCCCATTCAGCCCATTCTCCAGCCTGTTACACAGGAACAGGAGGAGGCCCCATTCAGCCCCTTCTCCAGCCTGTTACACAGGAACAGGAGGAGACCCCATTCAGCCCCTTCTCCAGCCTGTTACACAGGAACATGAGGAGGCCCCATTCAGCCCCTCTCCAGCCTGTTACATAGGAACAGGAGGAGGCCCCATTCAGCCCCTTCTCCAACCTGTTACACAGGAACATGAGGAGGCCCCATTCAGCCCCTCTCCAGCCCGTTACATAGGAACAGGAGGAGGCCCCATTCAGCCCCTTCTCCAGCCTGTTACACAGGAACAGGAGGAGGCCCCATTCAGCTCCTCTCCAGCCTGTTACGCAGGAACAGGAGGAGGCCCATTCAGCCCCTCTCCAGCCGGTTACACAGGAACAGGAGGAGGCCCCATTCAGCCCCTCTCCAGCCTAGTTACACAGGAACAGGAGGAGGCCCCATTCAGCGCCTTCTCCAGCCTGTTACACAGGAACAGGAGGAGGCCCCATTCAGCCCCTCTCCAGCCTGTTACGCAGGAACAGGAGGAGGCCCCATTCAGCCCCTTCTTCAGCCTGTTACACAGGAACAGGAGGAGGCCCCATTCAGCCCCTTCTCCAGCCTGTTACACAGGAACAGGGTAAGGCCCCATTCAGCCCCTCTCCAGCCTGTTACGCAGGAACAGGAGGAGGCCCCATTCAGCCCCTCTCCAGCCTGTTACGCAGGAACAGGAGCAGGCCCCATTCAGCCCCTTCTTCAGCCTGTTACACAGGAACAGGAGGAGGCCCCATTCAGCCCCTTCTCCAGCCTGTTACACAGGAACAGGGTAAGGCCCCATTCAGCCCCTCTCCAGCCTGTTACACAGGAACAGGAGGAGGCCCATTCAGCCCCCTCCTCGAGCCAGTTATACATGAACAGGAGGAGGTCCCATTCAGCCCCTTCTCCAGCCTGTTACACAGGAACAGGAGGAGGCCCCATTCAGCCACTCTCCAGCCCGTAACGCAGTAACAGAAGGAGGCCCCATTCAGCCCCTTCTCCAGCCCGTAACGCAGTAACAGAAGGAGGGCCATTCAGCCCCTCTCCAGCCCGTTACGCAGGAACAGGAGGAGGCCCCATTCAGCCCCTTCTCCAGACCGTTACGCAGGAACAGGAGGAGGGTCCATTCAGCCCCTTCTCCAGCCTGTTACACAGGAACAGGAGGTGCGCCATTCAGCCCCTCTCCAGCCTAGTTACACAGGAACAGGAGGAGGCCCCATTCAGCCCCTTCTCCAGCCTGTTACACAGGAACAGGAGGAGCGCCATTCAGCCCCTCTCCAGCCTAGTTACACAGGAACAGGAGGAGGCCCCATTCAGCCCCTTCTCCAGCCTGTTACACAGGAACAGGAGGAGGCCCCATTCAGCCCCTTCTCCAGCCTGTTACATAGGAACAGGAGGAGGGCCCATTCAGCCCCTTCTCCAGCCTGTTACACAGGAACAGGAGGAGGCCCCATTCTGCCCCTCTCCAGCCTGGTTACACAGGAACAGGAGGAGGCGCATTCAGCCCCTCTCCAGCCTAGTTACACAGGAACAGGAGGAGGCCCATTCAGCCCCTCTCCAGCCTGGTTACACAGGAACAGGAGGAGGCCCATTCAGCCCCTCTCCAGCCTGGTTACACAGGAACAGGAGGAGGCCCATTCAGCCCCTCTCCAGCCTGGTTACACAGGAACAGGAGGAGGCCCATTCAGCCCCTCTCCAGCCTGGTTACACAGGAACAGGAGGAGGCCCCATTCAGCCCCTTCTCCAGCCCGTTACATAGGAACAGGAGGAGACCTCATTCAGCCCCTTCTCCAGCCTGTTACACAGGAACAGGAGGAGGCCCATTCAGCCCCCTCCTCGAGCCAGTTGTACAGGAACAGGAGGAGGTCCCATTCAGCCCCTTCTCCAGCCTGTTACACAGGAACAGGAGGAGGCCCCATTCAGCCCCTCTCCAGCCCGCAACGCAGGAACAGGAGGAGGCCCCATTGAGCCCCTTCTCCAGACCGTTACGCAGGAACAGGAGGAGGGTCCATTCAGCCCCTTCTCCAGCCTGTTACACAG
Source organism: Scyliorhinus torazame (assembly GCF_047496885.1). Classification (NCBI taxonomy): domain Eukaryota; kingdom Metazoa; phylum Chordata; class Chondrichthyes; order Carcharhiniformes; family Scyliorhinidae; genus Scyliorhinus; species Scyliorhinus torazame. Next base: position 378,309,119 of record NC_092709.1, read on the forward strand.
GAACAGGAGGAGCGCCATTCAGCCCCTCTCCAGCCTGTTACACAGGAACAGGAGGAGGCCCCATTCAGCCCCTTCTCCAGCCTGTTACACAGGAACAGGAGGAGGCCCCATTCAGCCCCTTCTCCAGCCTGTTACACAGGAACAGGAGGAGGCCCCATTCAGCCCCTCTCCAGCCTGTTACACAGTAACAGGAGGAGACCCCATTCAGCCCCTCTCCAGCCTGTTACACAGTAACAGAAGGAGGCCCCATTCAGCCCCTTCTCCAGCCTGTTACACAGGAACAGGAGGAGGGCCATTCAGCCCCTCTCCAGCCCGTTACGCAGGAACAGGAGGAGGCCCCATTCAGCCCCTTCTCCAGCCTGTTACACAGGAACAGGAGGAGGCCCCATTCAGCCCCTCTCCAGCCCGTTACGCAGGAACAGGAGAAGGCCCCATTCAGCCCCCTCTCCAGCCTGTTACACAGGAACATGAGGAGGCCCATTCAGCCCCTTCTCCAGCCTGTTACACAGGAACAGGGTAAGGCCCCATTCAGCCCCTCTCCAGCCCGTTACATAGGAACAGGAGGAGGCCCCATTCAGTCCCTTCTCCAGCCTGTTACACAGGAACAGGAGGAGGCCCCATTCAGCCCCTTCTCCAGCCCGTTACACAGGAACAGGAGGAGGCCCCATTCAGCCCCTCTCCAGCCTGTTACACAGGAACATGCGGAGACCCCATTCAGCCCCTTCTCCAGCCTGTTACACAGGAACAGGAGGAGGCCCCATTCAGCCCCTCTCCAGCCTGTTACACAGTAACAGGAGGAGACCCCATTCAGCCCCTCTCCAGCCTGTTACACAGTAACAGAAGGAGGCCCCATTCAGCCCCTTCTCCAGCCTGTTACACAGGAACAGGAGGAGGCCCCATTCAGCGCCTCTCCAGCCCGTTACGCAGGAACAGGAGGAGGCCCCATTCAGCCCCTTCTCCAGCCTGTTACACAGGAACAGGAGGAGGCCCCATTCAGCCCCTTCTCCAGCCTGTTACACAGGAACAGGAGGAGGGTCCATTCAGCCCCTCTCCAGCCTGTTACACAGGAACAGGAGGAGGCCCCATTCAGCCCCTTCTCCAGCCTGTTACACAGGAACAGGAGGTGCGCCATTCAGCCCCTTCTTCAGCCTGTTACACAGGAACAGGAGGAGGCCCCATTCAGCCCCTTCTCCAGCCTGTTACACAGGAACAGGAGGAGGCCCATTCAGCCACTTCTCCAGCCTGTTACACAGGAACAGGAGGAGGCCCCATTCAGCCCCTCTCCAGCCTGTTACGCAGGAACAGGAGGAGGCCCATTCAGCCACTTCTCCAGCCTGTTACACAGGAACAGGAGGAGGCCCCATTCAGCCCCTCTGCAGCCTAGTTACACAGGAACAGGAGGAGACCCCATTCAGCCCCTGACCGTCACGGAGACACTGACCGACACGGAGACACTGACCGACACGGACACACTGACCGACACGGACACACTGAGGGGTGGCGCAGATTTTTATACCTTGTCCACGTAGTTTGCAATTTCCAACATCCTCTGCTTGGTTTTTGCCAAATTCCTGAACTGTTTCTGAAACTGAGACAGAAAATGGTGATTAAACTGACCCACACACTGACCCACACACTGACCCTCACACACTGACCCACACACACTGACCCACACACACTGACCCACACACTGACCCACACACTGACCCCCACACTGACCCCCACACTGACCCTCACACACAGACCCACACACTGACCCCCACACTGACCCTCACACACTGACCCACACACAGACCCTCACACACAGACCCACACACAGACCCACACACTGACCCACACACATCCCCACACTGACCCTCACACACTGACCCACACACTGACCCACACACTGACCCCCACACTGACCCTCACACACTGACCCACACACTGACCCACACACTGATCCTCACACACTGACCCCCACACTGACCCTCACACACTGACCCACACACTGACCCACACACTGACCCTCACACACTGACCCACACACACTGACCCACACACACTGACCCACACACACTGACCCACACACACTGACCCACACACTGACCCACACACACTGACCCACACACTGACCCCCACACTGACCCTCACACACTGACCCACACACACTGACCCACACACACTGACCCACACACTGACCCACACACTGACCCACACACACTGACCCACACACACTGACCCACACACACTGACCCACACACTGACCCACACACTGACCCACACACTGACCCACACACTGACCCTCACACTGACCCTCACACTGACCCAAACACTGACCCACAAACTGACCCACAAACTGACCCACACACTGACCCACACACTGACCCACACACTGACCCTCACACACTGACCCACACACTGACCCACACACTGACCCTCACACTGACCCCCACACTGACCCTCACACTGACCCTCACAAACCGACCCTCACACACCGAGCCTCACACCGACCCACACACTGACCCTCACGCACTGACCCTCACGCACTGACCATCACGCACTGACCCACAAACTGACCCACACACTGACCCTCACACACTGACCCACACACTGACCCAAACACTGGCCCCCACACTGACCCCCACACTGACCCCCACACTGACCCTCACACTGACCCTCACACTGACCCTCACACACTGACCCACACACTGACCCTCACACTGACCCTCACACTGACCATCACACACTGACCCACACACTGACCCTCACACTGACCCACGAACACTGACCCACACACATTGACCCACACACTGACCCACACACTGACCCTCACACACTGACCCACACACCCACACACTGACCCTCACACACTGACCCACACACTGACCCTCACACCGAGCCTCACACTGACCCACACACTGACCCACACACTGACCCTCATGCACTGACCCTCACGCACTGACCCTCACACACTGACCCACACACCGAGCCTCACACTGACCCACACACTGACCCACACACTGACCCACACACTGACCCACACACTGACCCTTCCACCTGCCCTTGACACTCCGTGTGAACCCTGACCTACCCTCCCCGTGAACCATGACCCTCACGCGTGAACCCTGAACCCCCCTCCCTCATGCACCCTGACCTCACTGTTGTCAGCCACCATGTAAAGCTCGACGTATTTCCGGTCGTCCGAAGAATCCCGACGGTCCTGCAGGAGAGAGAGAGAGATTGAGACCAACCCAAAGCTTCATTGACCAATCAGTGACCTTAAAACCCTCACCGACCAATCAGTGACCTTAAAACCCTCGCCGACCAATCAGTGACCTTAAAACCCTCGCCGACCAATCAGCGACCCTCAAACCCTCGCCGACCAATCAACGATCCTCAAACCCTCGCCGACCAATCAGCGACCCTCAAACCCACACCGACCAATCAGCGATCCTCAATCCCTCGCCGACCAATCAGCGACCCTCAAACCCTCGCCGACCAATCAGCGATCCTCAAACCCTCGCCGACCAATCAGCGACCCTCAAACCCACACCGACCAATCAGCGATCCTCAATCCCTCGCCGACCAATCAGCGACCCTCAATCCCTCGCCGACCAATCAGCGACCCTCAAACCCTCGCCGACCAATCAGCGATCCTCAATCCCTCGCCGACCAATCAGCGACCCTCAAACCCTCGCCGACCAATCAGCGATCCTCAAACCCTCGCCGACCAATCAGCGATCCTCAATCCCTCGCCGACCAATCAGCGACCCTCAAACCCTCGCCGACCAATCAGCGATCCTCAATCCCTCGCCGACCAATCAGCGACCCTCAAACCCACACCGACCAATCAGCGATCCTCAATCCCTCGCCGACCAATCAGCGATCCTCAAACACTCACCGACCAATCAGCGATCCTCAATCCCTCGCCGACCAATCAGCGACACTCAAACCCTCACCGACCAATCAGCGACCCTCAAACCCTCACCGACCAATCAGCGATCCTCAATCCCTCGCCGACCAATCAGCGATCCTCAAACCCTCACCGACCAATCAGCGACCCTCAAACCCTCACCGACCAATCAGCGATCCTCAATCCCTCGCCGACCAATCAGCGACCCTCAAACCCTCACCGACCAATCAGCGACCCTCAAACCCTCGCCGACCAATCAGCGACACTCAAACCCTCACCGACCAATCAGCGACCCTCAAACCCTCGCCGACCAATCAGCGATCCTCAAACCCTCGCCGACCAATCAGTGACCCTCAAACCCTCGCCGACCAATCAGCGACCCTCAAACCCTCGCCGACCAATCAGCGATCCTCAAACCCTCGCCGACCAATCAGCGACCCTCAAACCCTCACCGACCAATCAGCGACCCTCAAACCCTCGCCGACCAATCAGCGACCCTCAAACCCTCGCCGACCAATCAGCGACCCTCAAACCCTCGCCGACCAATCAGCGACCCTCAAACCCTCGCCGACCAATCAGCGACCCTCAAACCCTCGCCGACCAATCAGCGACCCTCAAACCCTCGCCGACCAATCAGCGACCCTCAAACCCTCGCCGACCAATCAGCGACCCTCAAACCCTCGCCGACCAATCAGCGACCCTCAAACCCTCGCCGACCAATCAGCGACCCTCAAACCCTCGCCGACCAATCAGCGACCCTCAAACCCTCGCCGACCAATCAGCGACCCTCAAACCCTCACCGACCAATCAGCGACCCTCAAACCCACGCCGACCAATCACCGACCCTCAAACCCTCGCCGACCAATCAGCGACCCTCAAACCCTCACCGACCAATCAGCGACCCTCAAACCCTCGTCGACCAATCAGCGATCCTCAAACCCTCACCAACCAATCAGCGACCCTCAAACCCTCGCCGACCAATCAGCGACCCTCAAACCCACCAAGACCAATCAGCGACCCTCAAACCCTCGCCGACCAATCAGCGACCCTCAAACCCACACTGACCAATCAGCGACCCTCAAACTCTCGCCGACCAATCAGCGACCCTCAAACCCTCGCCGACCAATCAGTGACCCTCAAACCCTCGCCGACCAATCAGCGACCCTCAAACCCTCGCCGACCAATCAGCGATCCTCAAACCCTCGCCGACCAATCAGCGACACTCTAACCCACACCGACCAATCAGCGACCCTCAAACCCTCGCCGACCAATCAGCGACCCTCAAACCCACACCGACCAATCAGCGACCCTCAAACCCTCCCCAACCAATCAGCGACCCTCAAACCCTCGCCGACCAATCAACGACCCTCAAACCCTCGCCGACCAATCAGCGACCCTCAAACCCACCCCGACCAATCAGCGACCCTCAAACCCTCGCCGACCAATCAACGACCCTCAAACCCTCGCCGACCAATCAGCGACCCTCAAACCCTCGCCGACCAATCAGCGACCCTCAAACCCTCACCGACCAATCAGCCACCCTCAAACCCTCGCCGACCAATCAGCGACCCTCAAACCCTCGCCGACCAATCAGCGACCCTCAAACCCACACCGACCAATCAGCGACCCTCAAACCCTCGCCGACCAATCAGCGACCCTCAAACCCTCACCGACCAATCAGCGACCCTCAAACCCTCGCCGACCAATCAGCGACCCTCAAACCCTCGCCGACCAATCAGCGACCCTCAAACCCTCGCCGACCAATCAGCGACCCTCAAACCCTCGCCGACCAATCAGCGACCCTCAAACCCTCACCGACCAATCAGCGACCCTCAAACCCTCGCCGACCAATCAGCGATCCTCAAACCCTCGCCGACCAATCAGCGACCCTCAAACCCTCGCCGACCAATCAGCGACCCTCAAACCCTCGCCGACCAATCAGCGACCCTCAAACCCTCGCCGACCAATCAGCGACCCTCAAACCCTCGCCGACCAATCAGCGACCCTCAAACCCTCGCCGACCAATCAGCGACCCTCAAACCCTCCCCGACCAATCAGCGACCCTCAAACCCTCGCCGATCAATCAGCGACCCTCAAACCCTCGCCGACCAATCAGCGACCCTCAAACCCTCGCCGACCAATCAGCGATCCTCAAACCCTCGCCGACCAATCAGCGACCCTCAAACCCTCGCCGACCAATCAGCGACCCTCAAACCCTCGCCGACCAATCAGCGACCCTCAAACCCTCGCCGACCAATCAGCGACCCTCAAACCCTCGCCGACCAATCAGCGACCCTCAAACCCTCACCGACCAATCAGCGACCCTCAAACCCTCGCCGACCAATCACCGACCCTCAAACCCTCGCCGACCAATCAGCGACCCTCAAACCCTCACCGACCAATCAGCGACCCTCAAACCCTCGTTGACCAATCAGCGATCCTCAAACCCTCACCAACCAATCAGCGACCCTCAAACCCTCGCCGACCAATCAGCGACCCTCAAACCCACACCGACCAATCAGCGACCCTCAAACCCTCGCCGACCAATCAGCGACCCTCAAACCCACACCGACCAATCAGCGACCCTCAAACTCTCGCCGACCAATCAGCGACCCTCAAACCCTCGCCGACCAATCAGTGACCCTCAAACCCTCGCCGACCAATCAGCGACCCTCAAACCCTCGCCGACCAATCAGCGATCCTCAAACCCTCGCCGACCAATCAGCGACACTCTAACCCACACCGACCAATCAGCGACCCTCAAACCCTCGCCGACCAATCAGCGACCCTCAAACCCACACCGACCAATCAGCGACCCTCAAACCCTCCCCGACCAATCAGCGACCCTCAAACCCTCGCCAACCAATCAGCTACCCTCAAACCCTCGCCAACCAATCAGCGACCCTCAAACCCTCCCCGACCAATCAGCGACCCTCAAACCCTCCCCGACCAATCAGCGACCCTCAAACCCTCGCCGACCAATCAGCGACGCTCAAACCCTCGCCGACCAATCAGCGACCGTCAAACCCTCGCCGACCAATCAGCGACCCTCAAACCCTCGCCGACCAATCAGCGACCCTCAAACCCTCGCCGACCAATCAGCGACGCTCAAACCCTCCCCAACCAATCAGCGACCCTCAAACCCTCGCCGACCAATCATCGACCCTCAAACCCTCGCCGACCAATCAGCGACCCTCAAACCCACCCCGACCAATCAGCGACCCTCAAACCCTCGCCGACCAATCAACGACCCTCAAACCCTCGCCGACCAATCAGCGACCCTCAAACCCTCGCCGACCAATCAGCGACCCTCAAACCCTCACCGACCAATCAGCCACCCTCAAACCCTCGCCGACCAATCAGCGACCCTCAAACCCTCGCCGACCAATCAGCGACCCTCAAACCCACACCGACCAATCAGCGACCCTCAAACCCTCGCCGACCAATCAGCGACCCTCAAACCCTCACCGACCAATCAGCGACCCTCAAACCCTCGCCGACCAATCAGCGACCCTCAAACCCTCGCCGACCAATCAGCGACCCTCAAACCCTCGCCGACCAATCAGCGACCCTCAAACCCTCGCCGACCAATCAGCGACCCTCAAACCCTCACCGACCAATCAGCGACCCTCAAACCCTCGCCGACCAATCAGCGATCCTCAAACCCTCGCCGACCAATCAGCGACCCTCAAACCCTCGCCGACCAATCAGCGACCCTCAAACCCTCACCGACCAATCAGCGACCCTCAAACCCTCACCGACCAATCAGCCACCCTCAAACCCTCACCGACCAATCAGCGACCCTCAAACCCTCGCCGACCAATCAGCGAACCTCAAACCCTCACCGACCAATCAGCCACCCTCAAACCCTCGCCGACCAATCAGCGACCCTCAAACCCTCACCGACCAATCAGCGACCCTCAAACCCTCGCCGACCAATCAGCGATCCTCAAACCCTCGCCGACCAATCAGCGACCCTCAAACCCTCGCCGACCAATCAGCGACCCTCAAACCCTCGCCGACCAATCAGCGACCCTCAAACCCTCACCGACCAATCAGCGACCCTCAAACCCTCACCGACCAATCAGCAACCCTCAAACCCTCGCCGACCAATCAGCGACCCTCAAACCCTCGCCGACCAATCTGCGACCCTCAAACCCTCCCCGACCAATCAGCGACCCTCAAACCCTCCCCGACCAATCAGCGACCCTCAAACCCTCGCCGACCAATCAACGACCCTCAAACCCTCGCCGACCAATCAGCGACCCTCAAACCCTCGCCGACCAATCAACGACCCTCAAACCCTCACCGACCAATCAGCGAACCTCAAACCCTCACCGACCAATCAGCGACCCTCAAACCCTCGCCGACCAATCAGCGACCCTCAAACCCTCACCGACCAAACAGCCACCCTCAAACCCTCGCCGACCAATCAGCGACCCTCAAACCCTCGCCGACCAATCAGCGAACCTCAAACCCTCACCGACCAATCAGACACCCTCAAACCCTCGCCGACCAATCAGCGACCCTCAAACCCTCACCGACCAATCAGCGACCCTCAAACCCTCGCCGACCAATCAGCGATCCTCAAACCCTCGCCGACCAATCAGCGACCCTCAAACCCTCGCCGACCAATCAGCGACCCTCAAACCCTCGCCGACCAATCAGCGACCCTCAAACCCTCGCCGACCAATCAGCGACCCTCAAACCCTCGCCGACCAATCAGCGACCCTCAAACCCTCGCCGACCAATCAGCGACCATCAAACCCTCGCCGACCAATCAGCGACCCTCAAATCCTCACCGACCAATCAGCGACCCTCAAACCCTCGCCGACCAATCAGCGACCCTCAAACCCTCACCGACCAATCAGCGACCCTCAAACCCTCACCGACTAATCAGCGACCCTCAAACCCTCACCGACCAATCAGCGACCCTCAAACCCTCGCCGACCAATCAGCGACCCTCAAACCCTCGCCGACCAATCTGCGACCCTCAAACCCTCCCCGACCAATCAGCGACCCTCAAACCCTCCCCGACCAATCAGCGACCCTCAAACCCTCGCCGACCAATCAACGACCCTCAAACCCTCACCGACCAATCAGCGACCCTCAAACCCTCGCCGACCAATCAACGACCCTCAAACCCTCACCGACCAATCAGCGAACCTCAAACCCTCACCGACCAATCAGCGACCCTCAAACCCTCGCCGACCAATCAGCGACCCTCAAACCCTCACCGACCAAGCAGCGACCCTCAAACCCTCGCCGACCAATCAGCGACCCTCAAACCCTCGCCGACCAATCAGCGAACCTCAAACCCTCACCGACCAATCAGCCACCCTCAAACCCTCGCCGACCAATCAGCGACCCTCAAACCCTCACCGACCAATCAGCGACCCTCAAACCCTCGCCGACCAATCAGCGATCCTCAAACCCTCACCGACCAATCAGCGACCCTCAAACCCTCGCCGACCAATCAGCGACCCTCAAACCCTCGCCGACCAATCAGCGACCCTCAAACCCTCGCCGACCAATCAGCGACCCTCAAACCCTCGCCGACCAATCAGCGACCCTCAAACCCTCGCCGACCAATCAGCGACCCTCAAACCCTCACCGACCAATCAGCGACCCTCAAAACCTCACCGACCAATCAGCGACCCTCAAATCCTCACCGACCAATCAGCGACCCTCAAATCCTCACCGACCAATCAGCGACCCTCAAACCCTCATCGACCAATCAGCGACCCTCAAACCCTCGCCGACCAATCAGCGACCCTCAAACACTCGCCGACCAATCAGCGACCCTCAAACCCTCGCCGACCAATCAGCGACCCACAAACCCTCCCCGACCAATCTGCGACCCTCAAACCCTTGCCGACCAATCAGCGACCCTCAAACCCTTGCCGACCAATCAGCGACCCTCAAACCCTCGCCAACAAATCAGCGACCCTCAAACCCTCGCCGACCAATCAGCGACCCTCAAACCCTCGCCGACCAATCAGCGACCCTCAAACCCTCACCGACCAATCAGCGACCCACAAACCCTCCCCGACCAATCTGCGACCCTCAAACCCTCGCCGACCAATCAGCGACCCTCAAACCCTCGCCTACCAATCAGCGACCCTCAAACCCTCGCCGACCAATCAGCGACCCTCAAACCCTCGCAGACCAATCAGCGACCCTCAAACCCTCGCCGACCAATCAGCGACCCTCAAACCCTCGCCGACCAATCAGCGACCCTCAAACCCTCGCCGACCAATCAGCCACCCTCAAACCCTCGCCGACCAATCAGCGACCCTCAAACCCTCACCGACCAATCAGCGATCCTCAAACCCTCGCCGACCAATCAGCGACCCTCAAACCCTCACCGACCAATCAGCGACCCTCAAACCCTCGCCGACCAATCAGCGACCCTCAAACCCTCGCCGACCAAGCAGCGACCCTCAAACCCTCACCGACCAATCAGCGACCCTCAAACCCTCGCCGACCAATCAGCGACCCTCAAACCCTCGCCGACCAATCAGCGACCCTCATACCCTCGCCGACCAATCAGCGACCCTCAAACCCTCACCGACCAATCAGCGACCCTCAAACCCTCGCCGACCAATCAGCGATCCTCAAACCCTCGCCGACCAATCAGCGACCCTCAAACCCTCGCCGACCAATCAGCGACCCTCAAACCCTCACCGACCAATCAGCGACCCTCAAACCCTCACCGACCAATCAGCGACCCTCAAACCCTCACCGACCAATCAGCGACCCTCAAACCCTCGCCGACCAATCAGCGACCCTCAAACCCTCGCCGACCAATCTGCGACCCTCAAACCCTCCCCGACCAATCAGCGACCCTCAAACCCTCCCCGACCAATCAGCGACCCTCAAACCCTCGCCGACCAATCAACGACCCTCAAACCCTCACCGACCAATCAGCGACCCTCAAACCCTCGCCGACCAATCAACGACCCTCAAACCCTCACCGACCAATCAGCGAACCTCAAACCCTCACCGACCAATCAGCGACCCTCAAACCCTCGCCGACCAATCAGCGACACTCAAACCCTCGCCGACCAATCAGCGACCCTCAAACCCTCGCCGACCAATCAGCGACCCTCAAACCCTCGCCGAACAATCAGCGACCCTCAAACCCTCACCGACCAATCAGCGACCCTCAAAACCTCACCGACCAATCAGCGACCCTCAAATCCTCACCGACCAATCAGCGACCCTCAAATCCTCACCGACCAATCAGCGACCCTCAAACACTCGCCGACCAATCAGCGACCCTCAAACCCTCGCCGACCAATCAGCGACCCACAAACCCTCCCCGACCAATCTGCGACCCTCAAACCCTCGCCGACCAATCTGCGACCCTCAAACCCTCGCCGACCAATCAGCGACCCTCAAACCCTCGCCTACCAATCAGCGACCCTCAAACCCTCGCCGACCAATCAGCGACCCTCAAACCCTCGCCGACCAATCAGCGACCCTCAAACCCTCGCCGACCAATCAGCGACCCTCAAACCCTCGCCGACCAATCAGCCACCCTCAAACCCTCGCCGACCAATCAGCGACCCTCAAACCCTCGCCGACCAATCAGCGATCCTCAAACCCTCGCCGACCAATCAGCGACCCTCGAACCCTCACCGACCAATCAGCGACCCTCAAACCCTCGCCGATCAATCAGCGACCCTCAAACCCTCGCCGACCAAGCAGCGACCCTCAAACCCTCACCGACCAATCAGCGACCCTCAAACCCTCGCCGACCAATCAGCGACCCTCAAACCCTCGCCGACCAATCAGCGACCCTCATACCCTCGCCGACCAATCAGCGACCCTCAAACCCTCACCGACCAATCAGCGACCCTCAAACCCTCGCCGACCAATCAGCGATCCTCAAACCCTCGCCGACCAATCAGCGACCCTCAAACCCTCGCCGACCAATCAGCGACCCTCAAACCCTCACCGACCAATCAGCGACCCTCAAACCCTCACCGACCAATCAGCGACCCTCAAACCCTCACCGACCAATCAGCGACCCTCAAACCCTCGCCGACCAATCAGCGACCCTCAAACCCTCGCCGACCAATCTGCGACCCTCAAACCCTCCCCGACCAATCAGCGACCCTCAAACCCTCCCCGACCAATCAGCGACCCTCAAACCCTCGCCGACCAATCAACGACCCTCAAACCCTCACCGACCAATCAGCGACCCTCAAACCCTCGCCGACCAATCAACGACCCTCAAACCCTCACCGACCAATAAGCGAACCTCAAACCCTCGCCGACCAATCAGCGACCCTCAAACCCTCGCCGACCAATCAGCGACCCTCAAACCCTCGCCGACCAATCAGCGACCCTCAAACCCTCGCCGACCAATCAGCGACCCTCAAACCCTCGCCGAACAATCAGCGACCCTCAAACCCTCACCGACCAATCAGCGACCCTCAAAACCTCACCGACCAATCAGCGACCCTCAAATCCTCACCGACCAATCAGCGACCCTCAAATCCTCACCGACCAATCAGCGACCCTCAAACCCTCACCGACCAATCAGCGACCCTCAAACCCTCGCCGACCAATCAGCGACCCTCAAACACTCGCCGACCAATCAGCGACCCTCAAACCCTCGCCGACCAATCAGCGACCCACAAACCCTCCCCGACCAATCTGCGACCCTCAAACCCTCGCCGACCAATCAGCGACCCTCAAACCCTCACGGACCAATCAGCGACCCACAAACCCTCCCCGACCAATCTGCGACCCTCAAACCCTCGCCGACCAATCAGCGACCCTCAAACCCTCGCCTACCAATCAGCGACCCTCAAACCCTCGCCGACCAATCAGCGACCCTCAAACCCTCGCCGACCAATCAGCGACCCTCAAACCCTCGCCGACCAATCAGCGACCCTCAAACCCTCGCCGACCAATCAGCGACCCTCAAACCCTCGCCGACCAATCAGCCACCCTCAAACCCTCGCCGACCAATCAGCGACCCTCAAACCCTCACCGACCAATCAGCGACCCTCAAACCCTCACCGACCAATCAGCGACCCTCAAACCCTCATCGACCAATCAGCGATCCTCAAACCCTCGCCGACCAATCAGCGACCCTCAAACCCTCACCGACCAATCAGCGACCCCCAAACCCTCGCCGACCAATCAGCGACCCTCAAACCCTCGCCGACCAATCAGCGACCCTCAAACCCTCACCGACCAATCAGCGACCCTCAAACCCTCGCCGACCAATCAGCGACCCTCAAACCCTCGCCGACCAATCAGCGACCCTCAAACCCTCACCGACCAATCAGCGACCCTCAAACCCTCGCCGACCAATCAGCGATCCTCAAACCCTCGCCGACCAATCAGCGACCCTCAAACCCTCGCCGACCAATCAGCGACCCTCAAACCCTCACCGACCAATCAGCGACCCTCAAACCCTCACCGACCAATCAGCGACCCTCAAACCCTCACCGACCAATCAGCGACCCTCAAACCCTCGCCGACCAATCAGCGACCCTCAAACCCTCGCCGACCAATCTGCGACCCTCAAACCCTCCCCGACCAATCAGCGACCCTCAAACCCTCCCCGACCAATCAGCGACCCTCAAACCCTCGCCGACCAATCAACGACCCTCAAACCCTCACCGACCAATCAGCGACCCTCAAACCCTCGCCGACCAATCAACGACCCTCAAACCCTCACCGACCAATCAGCGAACCTCAAACCCTCACCGACCAATCAGCGACCCTCAAACCCTCGCCGACCAATCAGCGACCCTGAAACCCTCACCGACCAATCAGCCACCCTCAAACCCTCGCCGACCAATCAGCGACCCTCAAACCCACACCGACCAATCAGCGACCCTCAAACCCTCGCCGACCAATCAGCGACCCTCAAACCCTCATCGACCAATCAGCGACCCTCAAACCCTCGCCGACCAATCAGCGACCCTCAAACCCTCGCCGACCAATCAGCGACCCTCAAACCCTCGCCGACCAATCAGCGACCCTCAAACCCTCGCCGACCAATCAGCGACCCTCAAACCCTCGCCGGCCAATCAGCGAACCTCAAACCAACACCGACCAATCAGCCACCCTCAAACCCTCGCCGACCAATCAGCGACCCTCAAACCCTCACCGACCAATCAGCGACCCTCAAACCCTCGCCGACCAATCAGCGATCCTCAAACCCTCACCGACCAATCAGCGACCCTCAAACCCTCGCCGACCAATCAGCGACCCTCAAACCCTCGCCGAGCAATCAGCGACCCTCAAACCCTCACCGACCAATCAGCGACCCTCAAACCCTCGCCGACCAATCAGCGACCCTCAAACCCTCGCCGACCAATCAGCGACCCTCAAACCCTCGCCGACCAATCAGCGACCCTCAAACCCTCGCCGACCAATCAGCGACTCTCAAACCCTCGCCGACCAATCAGCGACCCTCAAACCCTCGCCGACCAATCAGCGACCCTCAAACCCTCCCCGACCAATCAGCGACCCTCAAACCCTCGCCGACCAATCAGCGACCCTCAAACCCTCACCGACCAATCAGCGACCCTCAAACCCTCACCGACCAATCAGCGACCCTCAAATCCTCACCGACCAATCAGCGACCCTCAAATCCTCACCGACCAATCAGCGACCCTCAAACCCTCACCGACCAATCAGCGACCCTCAAACCCTCGCCGACCAATCAGCGACCCTCAAACACTCGCCGACCAATCAGCGACCCTCAAACCCTCGCCGACCAATCAGCGACCCACAAACCCTCCCCGACCAATCTGCGACCCTCAAACCCTCGCCGACCAATCAGCGAACCTCAAACCCTCACCGACCAATCAGCCACCCTCAAACCCTCGCCGACGTCAGGAGGAGACGGTGCTGGGACAGCGCGCTGACGTCAGGAGGAGACGGGACTGGGTCAGGGCGCTGACGTCAGGAGGAGACGGCACTGGGACAGCGCGCTGACGTCAGGAGGAGACGGGACTGGGACAGGGCGCTGACGTCAGGAGGAGACGGTACTGGGACAGCGCGCTGACGTCAGGAGGAGACGGGACTGGGACAGCGCGCTGACGTCAGGAGGAGACGGTACTGGGACAACGCGCTGACGTCAGGAGGAGACGGTACTGGGACAGCGCGGTGACGTCAGGAGGAGACGGGACTGGGACAGGGCGCTGACGTCAGGAGGAGACGGTACTGGGACAGCGCGCTGACGTCAGGAGGAGACGGGACTGGGACAGCGCGCTGACGTCAGGAGGAGACGGGACTGGGACAGCGCGCTGACGTCAGGAGGAGACGGTACTGGGACAGCGCGCTGACGTCAGGAGGAGACGGGACTGGGACAGCGCGCTGACGTCAGGAGGAGACGGTACTGGGACAGCGCGCTGACGTCAGGAGGAGACGGGACTCGGAGAGCGCGGTGACGTCAGGAGGAGACGGTACTGGGACAGGGCGCTGACGTCAGGAGGAGACGGGACTGGGACAGGGCGCTGACGTCAGGAGGAGACGGTGCTGGGACAGCGCGCTGACGTCAGGAGGAGACGGGACTGGGACAGGGCGCTGACTTCAGGAGGAGACGGTACTGGGACAGGGCGCTGATGTCAGGAGGAGACGGGACTGGGACAGCGCGCTGACGTCAGGAGGAGACGGTACTGGGACAGCGCGCTGACGTCAGGAGGAGACGGTACTCGGACAGAGCGCTGACCTCAGGAGGAGACGGTACTGGGACAGCGCGCTGACGTCAGGAGGAGACGGGACTGGGACAGGGCGCTGACGTCAGGAGGAGACGGGACTGGGACAACGCGCTGACGTCAGGAGGAGACGGGACTGGGACAGCGCGCTGACGTCAGGAGGAGACGGGACTGGGACAGCGCGCTGACGTCAGGAGGAGACGGGACTGGGACAGCGCGCTGACGTCAGGAAGAGACGGTACTGGGACAGGGCGCTGACGTCAGGAGGAGACGGGACTGGGACAGGGCGCTGACGTCAGGAGGAGACGGTACTGGGACAGCGCGCTGACGTCAGGAGGAGACGGTACTGGGACAGCGCGCTGACGCCAGGAGGAGACGGTACTGGGACAGCGCGCTGACGTCAGGAGGAGACGGTACTGGGACAGCGCGCTGACGCCAGGAGGAGACGGTACTGGGACAGCGCGCTGACGTCAGGAGGAGACGGGACTGGGACAGCGCGCTGACCTCAGGAGGAGACGGTACTGGGACAGCGCGCTGACGTCAGGAGGAGACGGTACTGGGACAGTGCGCTGATGTCAGTAGGAGACGGGACTGGTACAGGGCGCTGACGTCAGGAGGAGACGGTACTGGGACAGCGCGCTGACGTCAGGAGGAGACGGTACTGGTACAGGGCGCTGACGTCAGGAGGAGACGGTACTGGGACAGCGCGCTGACGCCAGGAGGAGACGGTACTGGGACAGTGCGCTGATGTCAGTAGGAGACGGGACTGGTACAGGGCGCTGACGTCAGGAGGAGACGGTACTGGGACAGCGCACTGACGTCAGGAGGAGAAGGCACTGGGACTGCGCGCTGACGCCAGGAGGAGAAGGCACTGGGACAGCGCGCTGACGTCAGGAGGAGACGGGACTGGGACAGCGCGCTGACGTCAGGAGGGGACGGTACTGGGACAGAGCGCTGACCTAAGGAGGAGACGGTACTGGGACAGCGCGGTGACGTCAGGAGGAGACGGGACTGGGACAGCGCACTGACGTTAGGAGGAGGCGGGACTGGGACAGGGCGCTGACGTCAGGAGGGGACGGTACTGGGACAGAGCGCTGACCTCAGGAGGAGACGGTACTGGGACAGCGCGGTGACGTCAGGAGGAGACGGGACTGGGACAGCGCGCTGACGTCAGGAGGAGACGGGGCTGGGACAGCGCGCTGACGTCAGGAGGAGACGGGACTGGGACAGCGCGCTCACGTCAGGAGGAGACGGGACTGGGACAGCGCGCTCACGTCAGGAGGAGACGGGACTGGGTCAGGGCGCTGACGTCAGGAGGAGACGGGACTGGGACAGGGCGCTGACGTCAGGAGGAGACGGGACTGGGACAGGGCGCTGACGTCAGGAGGAGACGGCACTGGGACAGCGCGCTGACGTCAGGAGGAGACAGGACTGGGACAGGGCGCTGACGTCAGGAGGAGACGGTACTGGGACAGCGCGCTGACGTCAGGAGGAGACGGGACTGGGACAGCGCGCTGACGTCAGGAGGAGACGGGACTGGGACAGCGCGCTGACGTCAGGAGGAGACGGGACTGGGACAGGGCGCTGACGTCAGGAGGAGACGGGACTGGGACAGCGCGCTGACGTCAGGAAGAGACGGGACTGGGACAGCGCGCTGACGTCAGGAGGAGACGGTACTGGGACAGCGCGCTGACGTCAGGAGGAGACGGTACTGGGACAGCGCGCTGACGTCAGGAGGAGACGGGACTGGGACAGCGCGCTGACGTCAGGAGGAGACGGTACTGGGACAGGGCGCTGACGTCAGGAGGAGACGGTACTGGGACAGCGCACTGACGTCAGGAGGAGACGGGACTGGGACAGCGCGCTGACGTCAGGAAGAGACGGGACTGGGACAGCGCGCTGACGTCAGGAGGAGGCGGGACTGGGACAGGGCGCTGACGTCAGGAGGAGACGGTACTGGGACAGCGCGCTGACGTCAGGAGGAGACGGTACTGGGACAGAGCGTTGACGTCAGGAGGAGACGGCACTGGGACAGCGCGCTGACGTCAGGAGGAGACGGTCCTGGGACAGCGCGCTGACATCAGGAGGAGACGGTACTGGGACAGCGCGCTGACGTCAGGAGGAGACGGTACTGGGACAGCGCGCTGACGTCAGGAGGAGACGGCACTGGGACAGCGCGCTGACGTCAGGAGGAGACGGCACTGGGACAGCGCGCTGACGTCAGGAGGAGACGGGACTGGGACAGGGCGCTGACGTCAGGAGGAGACGGCACTGGGACAGCGCGCTGACGTCAGGAGGAGACGGGACTGAGACAGCGCACTGACGTCAGGAGGAGACGGTGCTGGGACAGCGCGCTGACGTCAGCAGGAGACGGTACTGGGACAGCGCGCTGACATCAGGAGGAGACGGTACTGGGACAGCGCGCTGACGTCAGGAGGAGACGGTACTGGGACAGCGCGCTGACGTCAGGAGGAGACGAGACTGGGACAGCGCGCTGATGTCAGGAGGAGACGGTGCTGGGACAGCGCGCTGATGTCAGGAGGAGACGGTGCTGGGACAGCGCGCTGACGTCAGGAGGAGACGGGACTGGGACAGCGCGCTGACGCCAGGAGGAGACGGTACTGGGACAGCGCGCTGACGTCAGGAGGAGACGGTACTGGGACAGCGCGCTCACGTCAGGAGGAGACGGTACTGGGACAGCGCGCTGACGTCAGGAGGAGACGGTACTGGGACAGCGCGCTGACGTCAGGAGGAGACGGGACTGGGACAGCGCGCTGACCTCAGGAGGAGACGGTACTGGGACAGCGCGCTGACGTCAGGAGGAGACGGGACTGGGACAGCGCGCTGACGGCAGGAGGAGACGGGACTGGGACAGCGCGCTCACGTCAGGAGGAGACGGTACTGGGACAGCGCGCTGACGTCAGGAGGAGACGGTACTGGGACAGCGCACTCACGTCAGGAGGAGACGGTACTGGGACAGCGCGCTGATGTCAGGAGGAGACGGGACTGGGACAGCGCGCTGACGTCAGGAGGAGACGGTACTGGGACAGCGCGCTGACGTCAGGAGGAGACGGCACTGGGACAGCGCGCTGACGTCAGGAGGAGACGGTACTGGGACAGCGCGCTGATGTCAGGAGGAGACGGTGCTGGGACAGCGCGCTGATGTCAGGAGGAGACGGTGCTGGGACAGCGCGCTGACGTCAGGAGGAGACGGGACTGGGACAGCGCGCTGACGTCAGGAGGAGACGGTGCTGGGACAGCGCGCTGACGTCAGGAGGAGACGGTACTGGGACAGCGCGCTGACGTCAGGAGGAGACGGGACTGGGACAGCGCGCTGACGTCAGGAGGAGACGGGACTGGGTCAGGGCGCTGACGTCAGGAGGAGACCGTACTGGGACAGCGCGCTGACGTCAGGAGGAGACGGTACTGGGACAGCGCGCTGACGTCAGGAGGAGACGGGACTGGGTCAGGGCGCTGACGTCAGGAGGAGACCGTACTGGGACAGCGCGCTGACGTCAGGAGGAGACGGGACTGGGACAGGGCGCTGACGTCAGGAGGAGACAGGACTGGGACAGCGCGCTGACGTCAGGAGGAGACGGCACTGGGACAGCGCGCTGACGTCAGGAGGAGACGGTACTGGGACAGCGCGCTGACGTCAGGAGGAGACGGGACTGGGACAGCGCGCTGACGTCAGGAGGAGACGGTACTGGGACAGCGTGCTGACGTCAGGAGGAGACGGTACTGGTACAGGGCGATGACGTCAGGAGGAGACGGTACTGGGACAGCGCGCTGACGCCAGGAGGAGACGGTACTGGGACAGTGCGCTGATGTCAGTAGGAGACGGGACTGGTACAGGGCGCTGACGTCAGGAGGAGACGGTACTGGGACAGCGCACTGACGTCAGGAGGAGAAGGCACTGGGACAGCGCGCTGACGCCAGGAGGAGAAGGCACTGGGACAGCGCGCTGACGTCAGGAGGAGACGGGACTGGGACAGCGCGCTGACGTCAGGAGGGGACGGTACTGGGACAGAGCGCTGACCTCAGGAGGAGACGGTACTGGGACAGCGCGGTGACGTCAGGAGGAGACGGGACTGGGACAGCGCACTGACGTTAGGAGGAGGCGGGACTGGGACAGGGCGCTGACGTCAGGAGGGGACGGTACTGGGACAGAGCGCTGACCTCAGGAGGAGACGGTACTGGGACAGCGCGGTGACGTCAGGAGGAGACGGGACAGGGACAGCGCGCTGACGTCAGGAGGAGACGGGACTGGGACAGCGCGCTGACGTCAGGAGGAGACGGGACTGGGACAGCGCGCTCACGTCAGGAGGAGACGGGACTGGGACAGCGCGCTCACGTCAGGAGGAGACGGGACTGGGTCAGGGCGCTGACGTCAGGAGGAGACGGGACTGGGACAGGGCGCTGACGTCAGGAGGAGACGGCACTGGGACAGCGCGCTGACGTCAGGAGGAGACAGGACTGGGACAGGGCGCTGACGTCAGGAGGAGACGGTACTGGGACAGCGCGCTGACGTCAGGAGGAGGCGGGACTGGGACAGCGCGCTGACGTCAGGAGGAGACGGGACTGGGACAGCGCGCTGACGTCAGGAGGAGACGGGACTGGGACAGCGCGCTGACGTCAGGAGGAGACGGGACTGGGACAGGGCGCTGACGTCAGGAGGAGACGGGACTGGGACAGCGCGCTGACGTCAGGAAGAGACGGGACTGGGACAGCGCACTGACGTCAGGAGGAGACGGTACTGGGACAGCGCGCTGACGTCAGGAGGAGACGGTACTGGGACAGCGCGCTGACGTCAGGAGGAGACGGGACTGGGACAGCGCGCTGACGTCAGGAGGAGACGGTACTGGGACAGGGCGCTGACGTCAGGAGGAGACGGTACTGGGACAGCGCACTGACGTCAGGAGGAGACGGGACTGGGACAGCGCGCTGACGTCAGGAAGAGACGGGACTGGGACAGTGCGCTGACGTCAGGAGGAGGCGGGACTGGGACAGGGCGCTGACGTCAGGAGGAGACGGTACTGGGACAGCGCGCTGACGTCAGGAGGAGACGGTACTGGGACAGAGCGTTGACATCAGGAGGAGACGGTACTGGGACAGCGCGCTGACGTCAGGAGGAGACGGCACTGGGACAGCGCGCTGACGTCAGGAGGAGACGGCACTGGGACAGCGCGCTGACGTCAGGAGGAGACGGGACTGGGACAGGGCGCTGACGTCAGGAGGAGACGGCACTGGGACAGCGCGCTGACGTCAGGAGGAGACGGGACTGAGACAGCGCACTGACGTCAGGAGGAGACGGTGCTGGGACAGCGCGCTGACGTCAGCAGGAGACGGTACTGGGACAGCGCGCTGACATCAGGAGGAGACGGTACTGGGACAGCGCGCTGACGTCAGGAGGAGACGGTACTGGGACAGCGCGCTGACGTCAGGAGGAGACGAGACTGGGACAGCGCGCTGATGTCAGGAGGAGACGGTGCTTGGACAGCGCGCTGATGTCAGGAGGAGACGGTGCTGGGACAGCGCGCTGACGTCAGGAGGAGACGGGACTGGACAGCGCGCTGACGTCAGGAGGAGACGGGACTGGGACAGCGCGCTGACGGCAGGAGGAGACGGGACTGGGACAGCGCGCTCACGTCAGGAGGAGACGGGACTGGGACAGCGCGCTGATGTCAGGAGGAGACGGGACTGGGACAGCGCGCTGACGTCAGGAGGAGACGGTACTGGGACAGCGCGCTGACGTCAGGAGGAGACGGGACTGGGACAGCGCGCTGACGTCAGGAGGAGACGGTACTGGGACAGCGCGCTGACGTCAGGAGGAGACGGCACTGGGACAGCGCGCTGACGTCAGGAGGAGACGGTACTGGGACAGCGCGCTGATGTCAGGAGGAGACGGTGCTGGGACAGCGCGCTGATGTCAGGAGGAGACGGTGCTGGGACAGCGCGCTGACGTCAGGAGGAGACGGGACTGGGACAGCGCGCTGACGTCAGGAGGAGACGGTGCTGGGACAGCGCGCTGACGTCAGGAGGAGACGGTACTGGGACAGCGCGCTGACGTCAGGAGGAGACGGGACTGGGACAGCGCGCTGACGTCAGGAGGAGACGGTACTGGGACAGCGCGCTGACGTCAGGAGGAGACGGGACTGGGTCAGGGCGCTGACGTCAGGAGGAGACCGTACTGGGACAGCGCGCTGACGTCAGGAGGAGACGGGACTGGGACAGGGCGCTGACGTCAGGAGGAGACAGGACTGGGACAGCGCGCTGACGTCAGGAGGAGACGGCACTGGGACAGCGCGCTGACGTCAGGAGGAGGCGGGACTGGGACAGCGCGCTGACGTCAGGAGGAGACGGTACTGGGACAGCACGCTGACGTCAGGAGGAGACGGTACTGGGACAGCGCGCTGACGTCAGGAGGAGACGGGACTGGGACAGGGCGCTGACGTCAGGAGGAGACGGGACTGGGACAGCGCGCTGACGTCAGGAGGAGACGGTACTGGGACAGCGTGCTGACGTCAGGAGGAGACGGTACTGGGACAGCGCGCTGACGTCAGGAGGAGACGGGACTGGGACAGCGCGCTGACGTCAGGAGGAGACGGTACTGGGACAGCGCGCTGACGTCAGGAGGAGACGGGACTCGGACAGCGCGGTGACGTCAGGAGGAGACGGTACTGGGACAGGGCGCTGACGTCAGGAGGAGACGGGACTGGGACAGGGCGCTGACGTCAGGAGGAGACGGTACTGGGACAACGCGCTGACGTCAGGAGGAGACGGTGCTGGGACAGCGCGCTGACGTCATGAGGAGACGGGACTGGGACAGGGCGCTGACGTCAGGAGGAGACGGTACTGGGACAGCGCGCTGACGTCAGGAGGAGACGGTACTGGGACAGCGTGCTGACGTCAGGAGGAGACGGTACTGGGACAGCGCGCTGACGTCAGGAGGAGACGGGACTGGGACAGCGCGCTGACGTCAGGAGGAGACGGTACTGGGACAGCGCGCTGACGTCAGGAGGAGACGGGACTGGGACAGGGCGCTGACGTCAGGAGGAGACGGCACTGGGACAGGGCGCTGACGTCAGGAGGAGACGGTACTGGGACAGCGCGCTGACGTCAGGAGGAGACGGGACTCGGACAGCGCGGTGACGTCAGGAGGAGACGGTACTGGGACAGGGCGCTGACGTCAGGAGGAGACGGGACTGGGACAGGGCGCTGACGTCAGGAGGAGACGGTACTGGGACAACGCGCTGACGTCAGGAGGAGACGGTGCTGGGACAGCGCGCTGACGTCAGGAGGAGACGGGACTGGGACAGGGCGCTGACGTCAGGAGGAGACGGTACTGGGACAGGGCGCTGACGTCAGGAGGAGACGGTACTGGGACAGCGCGCTGACGTCAGGAGGAGACGGGACTGGGACAGGGCGCTGACGTCAGGAGGAGACGGGACTGGGACAGCGCGCTGACGTCAGGAGGAGACGGTACTGGGACAGCGCGGTGACGTCAGGAGGAGACGGTACTGGGACAGGGCGCTGACGTCAGGAGGAGACGGTACTGGGACAGGGCGCTGACGTCAGGAGGAGACGGGACTCGGACAGCGCGGTGACGTCAGGAGGAGACGGTACTGGGACAGGGCGCTGACGTCAGGAGGAGACGGGACTGGGACAGGGCGCTGACGTCAGGAGGAGACGGTACTGGGACAACGCGCTGACGTCAGGAGGAGACGGTGCTGGGACAGCGCGCTGACGTCAGGAGGAGACGGGACTGGGACAGGGCGCTGACGTCAGGAGGAGACGGTACTGGGACAGGGCGCTGACGTCAGGAGGAGACGGTACTGGGACAGCGCGCTGACGTCAGGAGGAGACGGGACTGGGACAGCGCGCTGACGTCAGGAGGAGACGGGACTGGGACAGCGTGCTGACGTCAGGAGGAGACGGTACTGGTACAGGGCGCTGACGTCAGGAGGAGACGGTACTGGGACAGCGCGCTGACGCCAGGAGGAGACGGTACTGGGACAGTGCGCTGATGTCAGTAGGAGACGGGACTGGTACAGGGCGCTGACGTCAGGAGGAGACGGTACTGGGACAGCGCACTGACGTCAGGAGGAGAAGGCACTGGGACAGCGCGCTGACGCCAGGAGGAGAAGGCACTGGGACAGCGCGCTGACGTCAGGAGGAGACGGGACTGGGACAGCGCGCTGACGTCAGGAGGGGACGGTACTGGGACAGAGCGCTGACCTCAGGAGGAGACGGTACTGGGACAGCGCGGTGACGTCAGGAGGAGACGGGACTGGGACAGCGCACTGACGTTAGGAGGAGGCGGGACTGGGACAGGGCGCTGACGTCAGGAGGGGACGGTACTGGGACAGAGCGCTGACCTCAGGAGGAGACGGTACTGGGACAGCGCGGTGACGTCAGGAGGAGACGGGACAGGGACAGCGCGCTGACGTCAGGAGGAGACGGGACTGGGACAGCGCGCTGACGTCAGGAGGAGACGGGACTGGGACAGCGCGCTCACGTCAGGAGGAGACGGGACTGGGACAGCGCGCTCACGTCAGGAGGAGACGGGACTGGGTCAGGGCGCTGACGTCAGGAGGAGACGGGACTGGGACAGGGCGCTGACGTCAGGAGGAGACGGCACTGGGACAGCGCGCTGACGTCAGGAGGAGACAGGACTGGGACAGGGCGCTGACGTCAGGAGGAGACGGTACTGGGACAGCGCGCTGACGTCAGGAGGAGACGGGACTGGGACAGCGCGCTGACGTCAGGAGGAGACGGGACTGGGACAGCGCGCTGACGTCAGGAGGAGACGGGACTGGGACAGCGCGCTGACGTCAGGAAGAGACGGGACTGGGACAGCGCGCTGACGTCAGGAGGAGACGGTACTGGGACAGCGCGCTGACGTCAGGAGGAGACGGTACTGGGACAGCGCGCTGACGTCAGGAGGAGACGGGACTGGGACAGCGCGCTGACGTCAGGAGGAGACGGTACTGGGACAGGGCGCTGACGTCAGGAGGAGACGGTACTGGGACAGCGCACTGACGTCAGGAGGAGACGGGACTGGGACAGCGCCCTGACGTCAGGAGGAGACGGGACTGGGACAGCGCGCTGACGTCAGGAAGAGACGGGACTGGGACAGCGCGCTGACGTCAGGAGGAGGCGGGACTGGGACAGGGCGCTGACGTCAGGAGGAGACGGTACTGGGACAGCGCGCTGACGTCAGGAGGAGACGGTACTGGGACAGAGCGTTGACATCAGGAGGAGACGGTACTGGGACAGCGCGCTGACGTCAGGAGGAGACGGCACTGGGACAGCGCGCTGACGTCAGGAGGAGACGGGACTGGGACAGGGCGCTGACGTCAGGAGGAGACGGCACTGGGACAGCGCGCTGACGTCAGGAGGAGACGGGACTGAGACAGCGCACTGACGTCAGGAGGAGACGGTTCTGGGACAGCGCGCTGACGTCAGCAGGAGACGGTACTGTGACAGCGCGCTGACATCAGGAGGAGACGGTACTGGGACAGCGCGCTGACGTCAGGAGGAGACGGTACTGGGACAGCGCGCTGACGTCAGGAGGAGACGAGACTGGGACAGCGCGCTGATGTCAGGAGGAGACGGTGCTTGGACAGCGCGCTGATGTCAGGAGGAGACGGTGCTGGGACAGCGCGCTGACGTCAGGAGGAGACGGGACTGGACAGCGCGCTGACGTCAGGAGGAGACGGGACTGGGACAGCGCGCTGACGGCAGGAGGAGACGGGACTGGGACAGCGCGCTCACGTCAGGAGGAGACGGTACTGGGACAGCGCGCTGACGTCAGGAGGAGACGGTACTGGGACAGCGCACTCACGTCAGGAGGAGACGGTACTGGGACAGCGCGCTGATGTCAGGAGGAGACGGGACTGGGACAGCGCGCTGACGTCAGGAGGAGACGGTACTGGGACAGCGCGCTGACGTCAGGAGGAGACGGCACTGGGACAGCGCGCTGACGTCAGGAGGAGACGGTACTGGGACAGCGCGCTGATGTCAGGAGGAGACGGTGCTGGGACAGCGCGCTGATGTCAGGAGGAGACGGTGCTGGGACAGCGCGCTGACGTCAGGAGGAGACGGGACTGGGACAGCGCGCTGACGTCAGGAGGAGACGGTGCTGGGACAGCGCGCTGACGTCAGGAGGAGACGGTACTGGGACAGCGCGCTGACGTCAGGAGGAGACGGGACTGGGACAGCGCGCTGACGTCAGGAGGAGACGGTACTGGGACAGCGCGCTGACGTCAGGAGGAGACGGGACTGGGTCAGGGCGCTGACGTCAGGAGGAGACCGTACTGGGACAGCGCGCTGACGTCAGGAGGAGACGGGACTGGGACAGGGCGCTGACGTCAGGAGGAGACAGGACTGGGACAGCGCGCTGACGTCAGGAGGAGACGGCACTGGGACAGCGCGCTGACGTCAGGAGGAGGCGGGACTGGGACAGCGCGCTGACGTCAGGAGGAGACGGTACTGGGACAGCACGCTGACGTCAGGAGGAGACGGTACTGGGACAGCGCGCTGACGTCAGGAGGAGACGGGACTGGGACAGGGCGCTGACGTCAGGAGGAGACGGGACTGGGACAGCGCGCTGACGTCAGGAGGAGACGGTACTGGGACAGCGTGCTGACGTCAGGAGGAGACGGTACTGGGACAGCGCGCTGACGTCAGGAGGAGACGGGACTGGGACAGCGCGCTGACGTCAGGAGGAGACGGTACTGGGACAGCGCGCTGACGTCAGGAGGAGACGGGACTCGGACAGCGCGGTGACGTCAGGAGGAGACGGTACTGGGACAGGGCGCTGACGTCAGGAGGAGACGGGACTGGGACAGGGCGCTGACGTCAGGAGGAGACGGTACTGGGACAACGCGCTGACGTCAGGAGGAGACGGTGCTGGGACAGCGCGCTGACGTCATGAGGAGACGGGACTGGGACAGGGCGCTGACGTCAGGAGGAGACGGTACTGGGACAGCGCGCTGACGTCAGGAGGAGACGGTACTGGGACAGCGTGCTGACGTCAGGAGGAGACGGTACTGGGACAGCGCGCTGACGTCAGGAGGAGACGGGACTGGGACAGCGCGCTGACGTCAGGAGGAGACGGTACTGGGACAGCGCGCTGACGTCAGGAGGAGACGGGACTGGGACAGGGCGCTGACGTCAGGAGGAGACGGCACTGGGACAGGGCGCTGACGTCAGGAGGAGACGGTACTGGGACAGCGCGCTGACGTCAGGAGGAGACGGGACTCGGACAGCGCGGTGACGTCAGGAGGAGACGGTACTGGGACAGGGCGCTGACGTCAGGAGGAGACGGGACTGGGACAGGGCGCTGACGTCAGGAGGAGACGGTACTGGGACAACGCGCTGACGTCAGGAGGAGACGGTGCTGGGACAGCGCGCTGACGTCAGGAGGAGACGGGACTGGGACAGGGCGCTGACGTCAGGAGGAGACGGTACTGGGACAGGGCGCTGACGTCAGGAGCAGACGGTACTGGGACAGCGCGCTGACGTCAGGAGGAGACGGGACTGGGACAGGGCGCTGACGTCAGGAGGAGACGGGACTGGGACAGCGCGTTGACGTCAGGAGGAGACGGTACTGGGACAGCGCGGTGACGTCAGGAGGAGACGGTACTGGGACAGGGCGCTGACGTCAGGAGGAGACGGTACTGGGACAGGGCGCTGACGTCAGGAGGAGACGGGACTCGGACAGCGCGGTGACGTCAGGAGGAGACGGTACTGGGACAGGGCGCTGACGTCAGGAGGAGACGGGACTGGGACAGGGCGCTGACGTCAGGAGGAGACGGTACTGGGACAACGCGCTGACGTCAGGAGGAGACGGTGCTGGGACAGCGCGCTGACGTCAGGAGGAGACGGGACTGGGACAGGGCGCTGACGTCAGGAGGAGACGGTACTGGGACAGGGCGCTGACGTCAGGAGGAGACGGTACTGGGACAGCGCGCTGACGTCAGGAGGAGACGGGACTGGGACAGCGCGCTGACGTCAGGAGGAGACGGGACTGGGACAGCGCGCTGACGTCAGGAGGAGACGGTACTGGGACAGCGCGCTGACGTCAGGAGGAGACGGGACTGGGACAGCGCGCTGACGGCAGGAGGAGACGGGACTGGGACAGCGCGCTGACGTCAGGAGAAGACGGTACTGGGACAGGGCGCTGACGTCAGGAGGAGACGGTACTGGGACAGCGCGCTGACGTCAGGAGGAGACGGGACTGGGACAGGGCGCGCTGACGTCAGGAGGAGACGGTACTGGGACAGCGCGCTGACGTCAGGAGGAGACGGGACTGGGACAGCGCGCTGACGTCAGGAGGAGACGGGACTGGGACAGGGCGCTGACGTCAGGAGGAGACGGCACTGGGACAGGGCGCTGACGTCAGGAGGAGACGGGACTGGGACAGTGCGCTGACGTCAGGAGGAGACGGGACTGGGACAGGGCGCTGACGTCAGGAGGAGACGGCACTGGGACAGGGCGCTGACGCCAGGAGGAGACGGGACTGGGACAGGGCGCTGACGTCAGGAGGAGGCGGTACTGGGACAGCGCGCTGACGTCAGGAGGAGACGGTACTGGGACAGCGCGCTGACGTCAGGAGGAGACGGGACTGGGACAGGGCGCGCTGACGTCAGGAGGAGACGGTACTGGGACAGGGCGCTGACGTCAGGAGGAGACGGGACTGGGACAGTGCGCTGACGTCAGGAGGAGACGGGACTGGGACAGCGCGCTGACGTCAGGAGGAAACGGGACTGGGACAGGGCGCTGACGTCAGGAGGAGACGGCACTGGGACAGGGCGCTGACGCCAGGAGGAGACGGGACTGGGACAGGGCGCTTACGTCAGGAGGAGACGGGACTGGGACAGGGCGCTGACGTCAGGAGGAGACGGGACTGGGACAGCGCGCTGACGTCAGGAGGAGACGGGACTGGGACAGGGCGCTGACGTCAGGAGGAGACGGCACTGGGACAGCGCGCTGACGTCAGGAGGAGACGGTACTGGGACAGCGCGCTGACATCAGGAGGAGACGGGACTGGGACAGGGCGCTGACGTCAGGAGGAGACGGTACTGGGACAGGGCGCTGACGCCAGGAGGAGACGGGACTGGGACAGGGCGCTGACGTCAGGAGGAGACGGGACTGGGACAGGGCGCTGACGTCAGGAGGAGACGGGACTGGGACAGCGCGGTGACGTCAGGAGGAGACGGTACTGGGACAGCGCACTGACGTCAGGAGGAGACGGGACTGGGACAGGGCGCTGACGTCAGGAGGAGACGGGACTGGGACAGGGCGCTGACGTCAGGAGGAGACGGGACTGGGACAGGGCGCTGACGTCAGGAGGAGACGGGACTGGGACAGGGCGCTGATGTCAGGAGGAGACGGGACTGGGACAGCGCGCTGACGTCAGGAGGAGGCGGTACTGGGACAGCGCACTGACGTCAGGAGGAGACGGTACTGGGACAGGGCGCTGACGCCAGGAGGAGACGGGACTGGGACAGGGCGCTGACGTCAGGAGGAGACGGGACTGGGACAGGGCGCTGACGTCAGGAGGAGACGGGACTGGGACAGCGCGGTGACGTCAGGAGGAGACGGTACTGGGACAGCGCGCTGACGTCAGGAGGAGACGGCACTGGGACAGCGCGCTGATGTCAGGAGGAGACGGGACTGGGACAGCGCGCTGACGTCAGGAGGAGACGGGACTGGGACAGCGCGCTGACGTCAGGAGGAGACGGTACTGGGACAGCGCGCTGACGTCAGGAGGAGACGGTACTGGGACAGCGCGCTGACGTCAGGAGGAGACGGGACTGGGACAGCGCGGTGACGTCAGGAGGAGACGGGACTGGGACAGCGCGGTGACGTCAGGAGGAGACGGGACTGGGACAGCGCGCTGACGTCAGGAGGAGACGGTACTGGGACAGAGCGCTGACATCAGGAGGAGACGGGACTGGGACAGCGCGCTGACGTCAGGAGGAGACGGGACTGGGACAGGGCGCTGACATCAGGAGGAGACGGTACTGGGACAGGGTGCTGACGTCAGGGGGAGACGGTACTGGGACAGCGCGCTGATGTCAGGAGGAGACGGTGCTGGGACAGCGTGCTGACGTCAGGAGGAGACGGTACTGGGACAGCGCGCTGACGTCAGGAGGAGACGGGACTGGGACAGCGCGCTGACGTCAGGAGGAGACGGTACTGGGACAGCGCGCTGACGTCAGGAGGAGACGGGACTGGGACAGCGCGCTGACGTCAGGAGGAGACGGTACTGGGACAGCGCGCTGACGTCAGGAGGAGACGGGACTGGGACAGGGCGCTGACGTCAGGAGGAGACGGCACTGGGACAGCGCGCTGACGTCAGGAGGAGACGGGACTGGGACAGGGCGCTGACGTCAGGAGGAGACGGCACTGGGACAGCGCGCTGACGTCAGGAGGAGGCGGGACTGGGACAGCGCGCTGACGTCAGGAGGAGACGGGACTGGGACAGCGCGCTGTCGTCAGGAGGAGACGGGACTGGGACAGGGCGCTGACGTCAGGAGGAGACGGGACAGGGACAGGGCGCTGACGTCAGGAGGAGACGGGACTGGGACAGCGCGCTGACGTCAGGAGGAGACGGGACTGGGACAGCGCGCTGACGTCAGGAGGAGACGGGACTGGGACAGGGCGCTGACATCAGGAGGAGACGGTACTGGGACAGGGCACTGACGTCAGGAGGAGACGGGACTGGGACAGGGCGCTGACATCAGGAGGAGACGGTACTGGGACAGGGCACTGACGTCAGGAGGAGACGGGACTGGGACAGCGCGCTGACGTCAGGAGGAGACGGGACTGGGACAGGGCGCTGACGTCAGGAGGAGACGGCACTGGGACAGCGCGCTGACGTCAGGAGGAGACGGTACTGGGACAGCGCGCTGGCGTCAGGAGGAGACGGGACTGGGACAGGGCGCTGACGTCAGGAGGAGACGGTACTGGGACAGCGCGCTGACGTCAGGAGGAGACGGGACTGGGACAGCGTGCTGACGTCAGGAGGAGACGGGACTGGGACAGCGCGCTGACGTCAGGAGGAGACGGTACTGGGACAGCGCGCTGACGTCAGGAGGAGACGGTACTGGGACAGCGCGCTGACGTCAGGAGGAGACGGGACTGGGACAGCGTGCTGACGTCAGGAGGAGACGGGACTGGGACAGCGCGCTGACGTCAGGAGGAGACGGTACTGGGACAGCGCGCTGACGTCAGGAGGAGACGGCACTGGGACAGGGCGCTGACGTCAGGAGGAGACGGTACTGGGACAGCGCGCTGACGTCAGGAGGAGACGGTACTGGGACAGGGCGCTGACGTCAGGAGGAGACGGGACTGGGACAGCGCGCTGACGTCAGGAGGAGACGGGACTGGGACAGCGCGCTGACGTCAGGAGGAGACGGGACTGGGACAGGGCGCTGACGTCAGGAGGAGACGGCACTGGGACAGGGCGCTGACGTCAGGAGGAGACGGGACTGGGACAGCGCGCTGACGTCAGGAGGAGACGGGACTGGGACAGGGCGCTGACGTCAGGAGGAGACGGCACTGGGACAGGGCGCTGACGTCAGGAGGAGACGGGACTGGGACAGCGCGCTGACGTCAGGAGGAGACGGTACTGGGACAGGGCGCTGACGTCAGGAGGAGACGGCACTGGGACAGGGCGCTGACGTCAGGAGGAGACGGGACTGGGACAGCGCGCTGACGTCAGGAGGAGACGGTACTGGGACAGCGCGCTGACGTCAGGAGGAGACGGGACTGGGACAGCGCGCTGACGTCAGGAGGAGACGGTACTGGGACAGCGCGCTGACGTCAGGAGGAGACGGTACTGGGACAGCGCGCTGACGTCAGGAGGAGACGGGACTGGGACAGCGCGCTGACGTCAGGAGGAGACGGTACTGGGACAGGGCGCTGACGTCAGGAGGAGACAGTACTGGGACAGGGCGCTGACGTCAGGAGGAGACGGTACTGGGACAGCGCGCTGACGTCAGGAGGAGACGGTACTGGGACAGCGCGCTGACGTCAGGAGGAGACGGTACTGGGACAGCGTGCTGACGTCAGGAGGAGACGGTACTGGGACAGCGCGCTGACGTCAGGAGGAGACGGTACTGGGACAGCGCGCTGACCTCAGGAGGAGACGGGACTGGGACAGGGCGCTGACGTCAGGAGGAGACGGGACTGGGACAGCGCGCTGACGTCAGGAGGAGACGGTACTGGGACAGCGCGCTGACGTCAGGAGGAGGCGGGACTGGGACAGGGCGCTGACGTCAGGAGGAGACGGGACTGGGACAGGGCGCTGACGTCAGGAGGAGACGGTACTGGGACAGCGCGCTGACGTCAGGAGGAGACGGTACTGGGACAGGGCGCTGACGTCAGGAGGAGACGGTACTGGGACAGGGCGCTGACGTCAGGAGGAGACGGTACTGGGACAGCGCGCTGACGTCAGGAGGAGACGGTACTGGGACAGCGCGCTGACGTCAGGAGGAGACGGGACTGGGACAGGGCGCGCTGACGTCAGGAGGAGACGGTACTGGGACAGGGCGCTGACGTCAGGAGGAGACGGGACTGGGACAGTGCGCTGACGTCAGGAGGAGACGGGACTGGGACAGCGCGCTGACGTCAGGAGGAGACGGGACTGGGACAGGGCGCTGACGTCAGGAGGAGACGGCACTGGGACAGGGCGCTGACGCCAGGAGGAGACGGGACTGGGACAGGGCGCTTACGTCAGGAGGAGACGGGACTGGGACAGGGCGCTGACGTCAGGAGGAGACGGGACTGGGACAGCGCGCTGACGTCAGGAGGAGACGGGACTGGGACAGGGCGCTGACGTCAGGAGGAGACGGCACTGGGACAGCGCGCTGACGTCAGGAGGAGACGGTACTGGGACAGCGCGCTGACATCAGGAGGAGACGGGACTGGGACAGGGCGCTGACGTCAGGAGGAGACGGTACTGGGACAGGGCGCTGACGCCAGGAGGAGACGGGACTGGGACAGGGCGCTGACGTCAGGAGGAGACGGGACTGGGACAGGGCGCTGACGTCAGGAGGAGACGGGACTGGGACAGCGCGGTGACGTCAGGAGGAGACGGTACTGGGACAGCGCACTGACGTCAGGAGGAGACGGGACTGGGACAGGGCGCTGACGTCAGGAGGAGACGGGACTGGGACAGGGCGCTGACGTCAGGAGGAGACGGGACTGGGACAGGGCGCTGACGTCAGGAGGAGACGGGACTGGGACAGCGCGCTGACGTCAGGAGGAGGCGGTACTGGGACAGCGCACTGACGTCAGGAGGAGACGGTACTGGGACAGGGCGCTGACGCCAGGAGGAGACGGGACTGGGACAGGGCGCTGACGTCAGGAGGAGACGGGACTGGGACAGGGCGCTGACGTCAGGAGGAGACGGGACTGGGACAGCGCGGTGACGTCAGGAGGAGACGGTACTGGGACAGCGCGCTGACGTCAGGAGGAGACGGCACTGGGACAGCGCGCTGACGTCAGGAGGAGACGGGACTGGGACAGCGCGCTGACGTCAGGAGGAGACGGGACTGGGACAGCGCGCTGACGTCAGGAGGAGACGGTACTGGGACAGCGCGCTGACGTCAGGAGGAGACGGTACTGGGACAGCGCGCTGACGTCAGGAGGAGACGGGACTGGGACAGCGCGGTGACGTCAGGAGGAGACGGGACTGGGACAGCGCGGTGACGTCAGGAGGAGACGGGACTGGGACAGCGCGCTGACGTCAGGAGGAGACGGTACTGGGACAGAGCGCTGACATCAGGAGGAGACGGGACTGGGACAGCGCGCTGACGTCAGGAGGAGACGGTACTGGGACAGCGCGGTGACGTCAGGAGGAGACGGGACTGGGACAGGGCGCTGACGTCAGGAGGAGACGGTACTGGGACAGCGCGCTGACATCAGGAGGAGACGGTACTGGGACAGGGCACTGACGTCAGGAGGAGACGGGACTGGGACAGGGCGCTGACATCAGGAGGAGACGGTACTGGGACAGGGTGCTGACGTCAGGGGGAGACGGTACTGGGACAGCGCGCTGATGTCAGGAGGAGACGGTGCTGGGACAGCGCGCTGACGTCAGGAGGAGACGGTACTGGGACAGCGCGCTGACGTCAGGAGGAGACGGGACTGGGACAGCGCGCTGACGTCAGGAGGAGACGGGACTGGGACAGCGCGCTGACGTCAGGAGGAGACGGTACTGGGACAGCGCGCTGACGTCAGGAGGAGACGGGACTGGGACAGCGCGCTGACGTCAGGAGGAGACGGTACTGGGACAGCGCGCTGACGTCAGGAGGAGACGGGACTGGGACAGGGCGCTGACGTCAGGAGGAGACGGCACTGGGACAGCGCGCTGACGTCAGGAGGAGACGGCACTGGGACAGCGCGCTGACGTCAGGAGGGGACGGTACTGGGACAGCGCGCTGACGTCAGGAGGAGACGGGACTGGGACAGGGCGCTGACGTCAGGAGGAGACGGCACTGGGACAGCGCGCTGACGTCAGGAGGAGGCGGGACTGGGACAGCGCGCTGACGTCAGGAGGAGACGGGACTGGGACAGCGCGCTGTCGTCAGGAGGAGACGGGACTGGGACAGGGCGCTGACGTCAGGAGGAGACGGGACTGGGACAGGGCGCTGACGTCAGGAGGAGAC
Source organism: Scyliorhinus torazame (assembly GCF_047496885.1). Taxonomy (NCBI): domain Eukaryota; kingdom Metazoa; phylum Chordata; class Chondrichthyes; order Carcharhiniformes; family Scyliorhinidae; genus Scyliorhinus; species Scyliorhinus torazame. Next base: position 378,343,393 of record NC_092709.1, read on the forward strand.
GGGACTGGGACAGGGCGCTGACGTCAGGAGGAGACGGGACTGGGACAGCGCGCTGACGTCAGGAGGAGACGGGACTGGGACAGCGCGCTGACGTCAGGAGGAGACGGGACTGGGACAGGGCGCTGACATCAGGAGGAGACGGTACTGGGACAGGGCACTGACGTCAGTAGGAGACGGGACTGGGACAGGGCGCTGACATCAGGAGGAGACGGTACTGGGACAGGGCACTGACGTCAGGAGGAGACGGGACTGGGACAGCGCGCTGACGTCAGGAGGAGACGGGACTGGGACAGGGCGCTGACGTCAGGAGGAGACGGCACTGGGACAGCGCGCTGACGTCAGGAGGAGACGGTACTGGGACAGCGCGCTGGCGTCAGGAGGAGGCGGTACTGGGACAGCGCGCTGACGTCAGGAGGAGACGGTACTGGGACAGCGCGCTGACGTCAGGAGGAGACGGGACTGGGACAGCGTGCTGACGTCAGGAGGAGACGGGACTGGGACAGCGCGCTGACGTCAGGAGGAGACGGTACTGGGACAGCGCGCTGACGTCAGGAGGAGACGGCACTGGGACAGGGCGCTGACGTCAGGAGGAGACGGGACTGGGACAGCGCGCTGACGTCAGGAGGAGACGGGACTGGGACAGGGCGCTGACGTCAGGAGGAGACGGCACTGGGACAGGGCGCTGACGTCAGGAGGAGACGGGACTGGGACAGCGCGCTGACGTCAGGAGGAGACGGGACTGGGACAGGGCGCTGACGTCAGGAGGAGACGGCACTGGGACAGGGCGCTGACGTCAGGAGGAGACGGGACTGGGACAGCGCGCTGACGTCAGGAGGAGACGGTACTGGGACAGGGCGCTGACGTCAGGAGGAGACGGCACTGGGACAGGGCGCTGACGTCAGGAGGAGACGGGACTGGGACAGCGCGCTGACGTCAGGAGGAGACGGTACTGGGACAGCGCGCTGACGTCAGGAGGAGACGGGACTGGGACAGCGCGCTGACGTCAGGAGGAGACGGTACTGGGACAGCGCGCTGACGTCAGGAGGAGACGGTACTGGGACAGCGCGCTGACGTCAGGAGGAGACGGGACTGGGACAGCGCGCTGACGTCAGGAGGAGACGGTACTGGGACAGGGCGCTGACGTCAGGAGGAGACAGTACTGGGACAGGGCGCTGACGTCAGGAGGAGACGGTACTGGGACAGCGCGCTGACGTCAGGAGGAGACGGTACTGGGACAGCGCGCTGACGTCAGGAGGAGACGGTACTGGGACAGCGTGCTGACGTCAGGAGGAGACGGTACTGGGACAGCGCGCTGACGTCAGGAGGAGACGGTACTGGGACAGCGCGCTGACGTCAGGAGGAGACGGGACTGGGACAGGGCGCTGACGTCAGGAGGAGACGGGACTGGGACAGCGCGCTGACGTCAGGAGGAGACGGTACTGGGACAGCGCGCTGACGTCAGGAGGAGGCGGGACTGGGACAGGGCGCTGACGTCAGGAGGAGACGGGACTGGGACAGGGCGCTGACGTCAGGAGGAGACGGTACTGGGACAGCGCGCTGACGTCAGGAGGAGACGGTACTGGGACAGGGCGCTGACGTCAGGAGGAGACGGTACTGGGACAGGGCGCTGACGTCAGGAGGAGACGGTACTGGGACAGCGCGCTGACGTCAGGAGGAGACGGTACTGGGACAGCGCGCTGACGTCAGGAGGAGACGGGACTGGGACAGGGCGCAGACGCCAGGAGGAGACGGGACTGGGACAGGGCGCTGACGTCAGGAGGAGACGGGACTGGGACAGGGCGCTGACGTCAGGAGGAGACGGGACTGGGACAGGGCGCTGATGTCAGGAGGAGACGGTACTGGGACAGCGCGCTGACGTCAGGAGGAGACGGGACTGGGACAGGGCGCTGACGTCAGGAGGAGACGGGACTGGGACAGGGCGCTGACGTCAGGAGGAGACGGTACTGGGACAGCGCGCTGACGTCAGGAGGAGACGGTACTGGGACAGGGCGCTGACGTCAGGAGGAGACGGGACTGGGACAGCGCGCTGACGTCAGGAGGAGACGGGACTGGGACAGCGCGCTGACGTCAGGAGGAGACGGGACTGGGACAGGGCGCTGACGTCAGGAGGAGACGGTACTGGGACAGCGCGCTGACGTCAGGAGGAGACGGTACTGGGACAGCGCGCTGACGTCAGGAGGAGACGGGACTGGGACAGGGCGCTGACGTCAGGAGGAGACGGTACTGGGACAGCGCGCTGACGTCAGGAGGAGACGGTACTGGGACAGCGCGCTGACGTCAGGAGGAGGCGGGACTGGGACAGGGCGCTGACGTCAGGAGGAGACGGGACTGGGACAGGGCGCTGACGTCAGCAGGAGACGGGACTGGGACAGCGCGCTGACGTCAGGAGGAGACGGTACTGGGACAGCGCGCTGACGTCAGGAGGAGACGGTACTGGGACAGGGCGCTGACGTCAGGAGGAGACGGGACTGGGACAGGGCGCTGACGTCAGGAGGAGACGGGACTGGGACAGCGCGCTGACGTCAGGAGGAGACGGTACTGGGACAGCGCGCTGACGTCAGGAGGAGACGGGACTGGGACAGCGCGCTGACGTCAGGAGGAGACGGTACTGGGACAGCACGCTGACGTCAGGAGGAGACGGTACTGGGACAGCGCGCTGACGTCAGGAGGAGACGGTACTGGGACAGCGCGGTGACGTCAGGAGGAGACGGTACTGGGACAGCGCGCTGACGTCAGGAGGAGACGGGACTGGGACAGCGCGCTGACGTCAGGAGGAGACGGTACTGGGACAGCGCGCTGACGTCAGGAGGAGACGGTACTGGGACAGCGCGCTGACGTCAGGAGGAGACGGGACTGGGACAGCGCGCTGACGTCAGGAGGAGACGGTACTGGGACAGGGCGCTGACGTCAGGAGGAGGCGGTACTGGGACAGCGCGCTGACGTCAGGAGGAGACGGTACTGGGACAGCGCGCTGACGTCAGGAGGAGACGGGACTGGGACAGCGCGCTGACGTCAGGAGGAGACGGTACTGGGACAGGGCGCTGACGCCAGGAGGAGACGGGACTGGGACAGCGCGCTGACGTCAGGAGGAGACGGGACTGGGACAGCGCGCTGACGTCAGGAGGAGACGGGACTGGGACAGCGCGCTGACGTCAGGAGGAGGCGGTACTGGGAAAGAGCGCTGACGTCAGGAGGAGACGGGACTGGGACAGAACACTGATGTCAGGAGGAGACGGGACTGGGACAGTGCGCTGACGTCAGGAGGAGACGGGACTGGGACAGAGCGCTGACGTCAGGAGGAGACGGGACTGGGACAGGGCGCTGACGTCAGGAGGAGACGGTACTGGGACAGAGCCCGGACGTCAGGAGGAGACGGGACTGGGACAGGGCGCTGACGTCAGGAGGAGACGGTACTGGGACAGCGCGCTGACGTCAGGAGGAGACGGGACTGGGACAGCGCGCTGACGTCAGGAGGAGACGGTACTGGGACAGCGCGCTGACGTCAGGAGGAGACGGTACTGGGACAGGGCGCTGACGTCAGGAGGAGACGGTACTGGGACAGCGCGCTGACGTCAGGAGGAGACGGGACTGGGACAGCGCGCTGACGTCAGGAGGAGACGGTACTGGGACAGGGCGCTGACGTCAGGAGGAGACGGGACTGGGACAGCGCGCTGACGTCAGGAGGAGACGGTACTGGGACAGGGCGCTGACGCCAGGAGGAGACGGGACTGGGACAGCGCGCTGACGTCAGGAGGAGACGGGACTGGGACAGCGCGCTGACGTCAGGAGGAGACGGGACTGGGACAGCGCGCTGACGTCAGGAGGACGCGGTACTGGGAAAGAGCGCTGACGTCAGGAGGAGATGGGACTGGGACAGCGCGCTGACGTCAGGAGGAGACGGGACTGGGACAGAACACTGATGTCAGGAGGAGACGGGACTGGGACAGTGCGCTGACGTCAGGAGGAGACGGGACTGGGACAGAGCGCTGACATCAGGAGGAGACGGTACTGGGACAGCGCGCTGACGTCAGGAGGAGACGGTACTGGGACAGGGCGCTGACGTCAGGAGGAGACGGGACTGGGACAGGGCGCTGACGTCAGGAGGAGACGGTACTGGGACAGAGCCCGGACGTCAGGAGGAGACGGGACTGGGACAGCGCGCTGACGTCAGGAGGAGACGGGACTGGGACAGCGCGCTGACGTCAGGAGGAGACGGTACTGGGACAGCGCGCTGACGTCAGGAGGAGACGGTACTGGGACAGCGCGCTGACGTCAGGAGCAGACGGTACTGGGACAGCGCGCTGACGTCAGGAGGAGACGGGACTGGGACAGCGCGCTGACGCCAGGAGGAGACGGTACTGGGACAGCGCGCTGACGTCAGGAGGAGACGGTACTGGGACAGCGCGCTGACGTCAGGAGGAGACGGGACTGGGACAGCGCGCTGACGTCAGGAGCAGACGGTACTGGGACAGCGCGCTGACGTCAGGAGGAGACGGGACTGGGACAGGGCGCTGACGTCAGGAGGAGACGGTACTGGGACAGGGCGCTGACGTCAGGAGGAGACGGGACTGGGACAGCGCGCTGACGTCAGGAGCAGACGGTACTGGGACAGCGCGCTGACGTCAGGAGGAGACGGGACTGGGACAGCGCGCTGACGTCAGGAGGAGACGGTACTGGGACAGCGCGCTGACGTCAGGAGGAGACGGGACTGGGACAGCGCGCTGACATCAGGAGGAGACGGTACTGGGACAGCGCTGACGTCAGGAGGAGACGGGACTGGGACAGCGCGCTGACGTCAGGAGGGGACGGTACTGGGACAGGGCGCTGACGTCAGGAGGAGACGGTACTGGGACAGGGCGCTGACGTCAGGAGGAGACGGGACTGGGACAGCGCGCTGACGTCAGGAGGAGACGGTACTGGGACAGAGCGCTGACGTCAGGAGGAGACGGGACTGGGACAGCGCGCTGACGTCAGGAGGAGACGGGACTGGGACAGCGCGCTGACGTCAGGAGGAGACGGTACTGGGACAGCGCGCTGACGTCAGGAGGAGACGGTACTGGGACAGCGCGCTGACGTCAGGAGGAGACGGGACTGGGACAGCGCGCTGACGTCAGGAGGAGACGGGACTGGGACAGCGCGCTGACGTCAGGAGGAGACGGCACTGGGACAGCGCGCTGACGTCAGGAGGAGACGGTACTGGGACAGTGCGCTGACGTCAGGAGGAGACGGGACTGGGACAGCGCGCTGACGTCAGGAGGAGACGGGACTGGGACAGCGCGCTGACGTCAGGAGGAGACGGTACTGGGACAGGGCGCTGACGTCAGGAGGAGACGGGACTGGGACAGCGCGCTGACGTCAGGAGGAGACGGGACTGGGACAGGGCGCTGACGTCAGGAGGACACGGGACTGGGACAGGGCGCTGACGTCAGGAGGAGACGGTACTGGGACAGCGCGCTGACGTCAGGAGGGGACGGTACTGGGACAGCGCGCTGACGTCAGGAGGAGACGGTACTGGGACAGCGCGCTGACGTCAGGAGGAGACGGGACTGGGACAGCGCGCTGACGTCAGGAGGAGACGGTACTGGGACAGGGCGCTGACGCCAGGAGGAGACGGGACTGGGACAGCGCGCTGACGTCAGGAGGAGACGGGACTGGGACAGCGCGCTGACGTCAGGAGGAGACGGGACTGGGACAGCGCGCTGACGTCAGGAGGAGGCGGTACTGGGAAAGAGCGCTGACGTCAGGAGGAGACGGGACTGGGACAGAACACTGATGTCAGGAGGAGACGGGACTGGGACAGAGCGCTGACGTCAGGAGGAGACGGGACTGGGACAGAGCGCTGACGTCAGGAGGAGACGGGACTGGGACAGGGCGCTGACGTCAGGAGGAGACGGTACTGGGACAGAGCCCGGACGTCAGGAGGAGACGGGACTGGGACAGCGCGCTGACATCAGGAGGAGACGGGACTGGGACAGCGCGCTGACGTCAGGAGGAGACGGTACTGGGACAGCGCGCTGACGTCAGGAGGAGACGGTACTGGGACAGGGCGCTGACGTCAGGAGGAGACGGTACTGGGACAGCGCGCTGACGTCAGGAGGAGACGGGACTGGGACAGCGCGCTGACGTCAGGAGGAGACGGTACTGGGACAGGGCGCTGACGTCAGGAGGAGACGGGACTGGGACAGCGCGCTGACGTCAGGAGGAGACGGTACTGGGACAGGGCGCTGACGCCAGGAGGAGACGGGACTGGGACAGCGCGCTGACGTCAGGAGGAGACGGGACTGGGACAGCGCGCTGACGTCAGGAGGACGCGGTACTGGGAAAGAGCGCTGATGTCAGGAGGAGACGGGACTGGGACAGCGCGCTGACGTCAGGAGGAGACGGGACTGGGACAGGGCGCTGACGTCAGGAGGAGACGGTACTGGGACAGGGCGCTGACGTCAGGAGGAGACGGGACTGGGACAGCGCGCTGACGTCAGGAGCAGACGGTACTGGGACAGCGCGCTGACGTCAGGAGGAGACGGGACTGGGACAGCGCGCTGACGTCAGGAGGAGACGGTACTGGGACAGCGCGCTGACGTCAGGAGGAGACGGGACTGGGACAGAGCGCTGACGTCAGGAGGAGACGGGACTGGGACAGGGCGCTGACGTCAGGAGGAGACGGTACTGGGACAGAGCCCGGACGTCAGGAGGAGACGGGACTGGGACAGCGCGCTGACATCAGGAGGAGACGGGACTGGGACAGCGCGCTGACGTCAGGAGGAGACGGTACTGGGACAGCGCGCTGACGTCAGGAGGAGACGGTACTGGGACAGGGCGCTGACGTCAGGAGGAGACGGTACTGGGACAGCGCGCTGACGTCAGGAGGAGACGGGACTGGGACAGCGCGCTGACGTCAGGAGGAGACGGTACTGGGACAGGGCGCTGACGTCAGGAGGAGACGGGACTGGGACAGCGCGCTGACGTCAGGAGGAGACGGTACTGGGACAGGGCGCTGACGCCAGGAGGAGACGGGACTGGGACAGCGCGCTGACGTCAGGAGGAGACGGGACTGGGACAGCGCGCTGACGTCAGGAGGACGCGGTACTGGGAAAGAGCGCTGATGTCAGGAGGAGACGGGACTGGGACAGCGCGCTGACGTCAGGAGGAGACGGGACTGGGACAGGGCGCTGACGTCAGGAGGAGACGGTACTGGGACAGGGCGCTGACGTCAGGAGGAGACGGGACTGGGACAGCGCGCTGACGTCAGGAGCAGACGGTACTGGGACAGCGCGCTGACGTCAGGAGGAGACGGGACTGGGACAGCGCGCTGACGTCAGGAGGAGACGGTACTGGGACAGCGCGCTGACGTCAGGAGGAGACGGGACTGGGACAGCGCGCTGACGTCAGGAGGAGACGGGACTGGGACAGCGCGCTGACGTCAGGAGGAGACGGGACTGGGACAGCGCGCTGACATCAGGAGGAGACGGTACTGGGACAGCGCTGACGTCAGGAGGAGACGGGACTGGGACAGCGCGCTGACGTCAGGAGGAGACGGTACTGGGACAGGGCGCTGACGTCAGGAGGAGACGGTACTGGGACAGCGCGCTGACGTCAGGAGGAGACGGCACTGGGACAGCGCGCTGACGTCAGGAGGAGACGGGACTGGGACAGCGCGCTGACGTCAGGAGGAGACGGGACTGGGACAGCGCGCTGACGTCAGGAGGAGACGGGACTGGGACAGCGCGCTGACGTCAGGAGGAGACGGTACTGGGACAGCGCGCTGACGTCAGGAGGAGACGGGACTGGGACAGCGCGCTGACGTCAGGAGGAGACGGTAGTGGGACAGCGCGCTGACGTCAGGAGGAGACGGGACTGGGACAGCGCGCTGACGTCAGGAGGAGACGGGACTGGGACAGCGCGCTGACGTCAGGAGGAGACGGGACTGGGACAGCGCGCTGACGTCAGGAGGAGACGGGACTGGGACAGCGCGCTGACGTCAGGAGGGGACGGTACTGGGACAGGGCGCTGACGTCAGGAGGAGACGGTACTGGGACAGCGCGCTGACGTCAGGAGGAGACGGGACTGGGACAGGGCGCTGACGTCAGGAGGAGACGGTACTGGGACAGCGCGCTGACGTCAGGAGGAGACGGGACTGGGACAGCGCGCTGACGTCAGGAGGGGACGGTACTGGGACAGGGCGCTGACGTCAGGAGGAGACGGTACTGGGACAGGGCGCTGACGTCAGGAGGAGACGGGACTGGGACAGCGCGCTGACGTCAGGAGGAGACGGTACTGGGACAGAGCGCTGACGTCAGGAGGAGACGGGACTGGGACAGCGCGCTGACGTCAGGAGGAGACGGGACTGGGACAGCGTGCTGACATCAGGAGGAGACGGGACTGGGACAGCGCGCTGACGTCAGGAGGAGACGGGACTGGGACAGCGCGCTGACGTCAGGAGGAGACGGTACTGGGACAGTGCGCTGACGTCAGGAGGAGACGGGACTGGGACAGCGCGCTGACGTCAGGAGGAGACGGGACTGGGACAGCACGCTGACGTCAGGAGGAGACGGCACTGGGACAGCGCGCTGACGTCAGGAGGAGACGGTGCTGGGACAGGGCGCTGACGTCAGGAGGAGACGGGACTGGGCAGCGCGCTGACGTCAGGAGGAGACGGTACTGGGACAGCGCGCTGACGTCAGGAGGAGACGGGACTGGGCAGCGCGCTGACGTCAGGAGGAGACGGTACTGGGACAGCGCGCTGACGTCAGGAGGAGACGGTACTGGGACAGGGCGCTGACGTCAGGAGGAGACGGGACTGGGACAGCGCGCTGACGTCAGGAGGAGACGGCACTGGGACAGCGCGCTGACGTCAGGAGGAGACGGTACTGGGACAGTGCGCTGACGTCAGGAGGAGACGGGACTGGGACAGCGCGCTGACGTCAGGAGGAGACGGGACTGGGACAGCGCGCTGACGTCAGGAGGAGACGGTACTGGGACAGGGCGCTGACGTCAGGAGGAGACGGGACTGGGACAGCGCGCTGACGTCAGGAGGAGACGGGACTGGGACAGGGCGCTGACGTCAGGAGGACACGGGACTGGGACAGGGCGCTGACGTCAGGAGGAGACGGTACTGGGACAGCGCGCTGACGTCAGGAGGGGACGGTACTGGGACAGCGCGCTGACGTCAGGAGGAGACGGTACTGGGACAGCGCGCTGACGTCAGGAGGAGACGGTACTGGGACAGCGCGCTGACGTCAGGAGGGGACGGTACTGGGACAGCACGCTGATGTCGGGGAGACGGTACTGGGACAGCGCGCTGATGTCGGGGAGACGGCACTGGGACAGCGCGCTGACGTCAGGAGGAGACGGTACTGAGACAGCGCGCTGACGTCAGGAGGAGGCGGGACTGGGACAGAGCGCTGACGGCAGGAGGAGACGGGACTGGGACAGCGCGCTGACGTCAGGAGGAGACGGGACTGGGACAGCGCGCTGACGTCAGGAGGAGACGGCACTGGGACAGCGCGCTGACGTCAGGAGGAGACGGTACTGGAACAGAGCGCTGACGTCAGGAGGAGACGGGACTGGGACAGCGCGCTGACGTCAGGAGGAGACGGCACTGGGACAGCGCGCTGACGTCAGGAGGAGACGGTACTGGGACAGTGCGCTGACGTCAGGAGGAGACGGGACTGGGACAGCGCGCTGACGTCAGGAGGAGACGGGACTGGGACAGCGCGCTGACGTCAGGAGGAGACGGTACTGGGACAGGGCGCTGACGTCAGGAGGAGACGGGACTGGGACAGCGCGCTGACGTCAGGAGGAGACGGGACTGGGACAGGGCGCTGACGTCAGGAGGACACGGGACTGGGACAGGGCGCTGACGTCAGGAGGAGACGGTACTGGGACAGCGCGCTGACGTCAGGAGGGGACGGTACTGGGACAGCGCGCTGACGTCAGGAGGAGACGGTACTGGGACAGCGCGCTGACGTCAGGAGGAGACGGTACTGGGACAGCGCGCTGACGTCAGGAGGGGACGGTACTGGGACAGCACGCTGATGTCGGGGAGACGGTACTGGGACAGCGCGCTGATGTCGGGGAGACGGCACTGGGACAGCGCGCTGACGTCAGGAGGAGACGGTACTGAGACAGCGCGCTGACGTCAGGAGGAGGCGGGACTGGGACAGCGCGCTGACGTCAGGAGGAGACGATACTGGGACAGCGCGCTGACGTCAGGAGGAGACGGTACTGGGACAGGGTGCTGACGTCAGGAGGAGACGGGACTGGGACAGCGCGCTGACGTCAGGAGGAGGCGGTACTGGGAAAGAGCGCTGACGTCAGGAGGAGACGGGACTGGGACAGCGCGCTGACGTCAGGAGGAGACGGGACTGGGACAGAACACTGATGTCAGGAGGAGACGGGACTGGGACAGTGCGCTGACGTCAGGAGGAGACGGGACTGGGACAGAGCGCTGACGTCAGGAGGAGACGGGACTGGGACAGGGCGCTGACGTCAGGAGGAGACGGTACTGGGACAGAGCCCGGACGTCAGGAGGAGACGGGACTGGGACAGCGCGCTGACATCAGGAGGAGACGGGACTGGGACAGCGCGCTGACGTCAGGAGGAGACGGTACTGGGACAGCGCGCTGACGTCAGGAGGAGACGGTACTGGGACAGGGCGCTGACGTCAGGAGGAGACGGTACTGGGACAGCGCGCTGACGTCAGGAGGAGACGGGACTGGGACAGCGCGCTGACGTCAGGAGGAGACGGTACTGGGACAGGGCGCTGACGTCAGGAGGAGACGGGACTGGGACAGGGCGCTGACGTCAGGAGGAGACGGGACTGGGACAGCGCGCTGACGTCAGGAGGAGACGGTACTGGGACAGGGCGCTGACGCCAGGAGGAGACGGGACTGGGACAGCGCGCTGACGTCAGGAGGAGACGGGACTGGGACAGCGCACTGACGTCAGGAGGAGACGGGACTGGGACAGCGCGGTGACGTCAGGAGGAGACGGGACTGGGACAGCGCGCTGACGTCAGGAGGAGGCGGTACTGGGAAAGAGCGCTGACGTCAGGAGGAGACGGGACTGGGACAGCGCGCTGACGTCAGGAGGAGACGGGACTGGGACAGAACACTGATGTCAGGAGGAGACGGGACTGGGACAGAACACTGATGTCAGGAGGAGACGGGACTGGGACAGTGCGCTGACGTCAGGAGGAGACGGGACTGGGACAGAGCGCTGACGTCAGGAGGAGACGGGACTGGGACAGGGCGCTGACGTCAGGAGGAGACGGTACTGGGACAGAGCCCGGACGTCAGGAGGAGACGGGACTGGGACAGCGCGCTGACATCAGGAGGAGACGGGACTGGGACAGCGCGCTGACGTCAGGAGGAGACGGTACTGGGACAGCGCGCTGACGTCAGGAGGAGACGGTACTGGGACAGCGCGCTGACGTCAGGAGCAGACGGTACTGGGACAGCGCGCTGACGTCAGGAGGAGACGGGACTGGGACAGCGCGCTGACGCCAGGAGGAGACGGTACTGGGACAGCGCGCTGACGTCAGGAGGAGACGGTACTGGGACAGCGCGCTGACGTCAGGAGGAGACGGGACTGGGACAGCGCGCTGACGTCAGGAGCAGACGGTACTGGGACAGCGCGCTGACGTCAGGAGGAGACGGGACTGGGACAGGGCGCTGACGTCAGGAGGAGACGGTACTGGGACAGGGCGCTGACGTCAGGAGGAGACGGGACTGGGACAGCGCGCTGACGTCAGGAGCAGACGGTACTGGGACAGCGCGCTGACGTCAGGAGGAGACGGGACTGGGACAGCGCGCTGACGTCAGGAGGAGACGGTACTGGGACAGCGCGCTGACGTCAGGAGGAGACGGGACTGGGACAGCGCGCTGACGTCAGGAGGAGACGGGACTGGGACAGCGCGCTGACGTCAGGAGGAGACGGGACTGGGACAGCGCGCTGACATCAGGAGGAGACGGTACTGGGACAGCAAGCTGACGTCAGGAGGAGACGGGACTGGGACAGCGCGCTGACGTCAGGAGGAGACGGGACTGGGACAGCAAGCTGACGTCAGGAGGAGACGGGACTGGGACAGCGCGCTGACGTCAGGAGGAGACGGTACTGGGACAGGGCGCTGACGTCAGGAGGAGACGGTACTGGGACAGGGCGCTGACGTCAGGAGGAGACGGTACTGGGACAGGGCGCTGACGTCAGGAGGAGACGGTACTGGGACAGCGCGCTGACGTCAGGAGGAGACGGCACTGGGACAGCGCGCTGACGTCAGGAGGAGACGGTACTGGGACAGCGCGCTGACGTCAGGAGGAGACGGTACTGAGACAGCGCGCTGACGTCAGGAGGAGACGGTACTGGGACAGCGCGCTGACGTCAGGAGGAGACGGGACTGGGACAGCGCGCTGACGTCAGGAGGAGACGGTACTGGGACAGCGCGCTGACGTCAGGAGGAGACGGGACTGGGACAGCGCGCTGACGTCAGGAGGAGACGGTAGTGGGACAGCGCGCTGACGTCAGGAGGAGACGGGACTGGGACAGCGCGCTGACGTCAGGAGGAGACGGGACTGGGACAGCGCGCTGACGTCAGGAGGAGACGGTACTGGGACAGCGCGCTGACGTCAGGAGGGGACGGTACTGGGACAGGGCGCTGACGTCAGGAGGAGACGGTACTGGGACAGGGCGCTGACGTCAGGAGGAGACGGGACTGGGACAGCGCGCTGACGTCAGGAGGAGACGGTACTGGGACAGAGCGCTGACGTCAGGAGGAGACGGTACTGGGACAGCACGCTGACGTCAGGAGGAGACGGGACTGGGACAGCGCGCTGACGTCAGGAGGAGACGGGACTGGGACAGCGCGCTGACGTCAGGAGGAGACGGGACTGGGACAGCGCGCTGACGTCAGGAGGAGACGGGACTGGGACAGCGCGCTGACGTCAGGAGGAGACGGGACTGGGACAGCGCGCTGACGTCAGGAGGAGACGGGACTGGGACAGCGCGCTGACGTCAGGAGGAGACGGGACTGGGACAGCGTGCTGACGTCAGGAGGAGACGGGACTGGGACAGCGCGCTGACGTCAGGAGGAGACGGGACTGGGACAGCGCGCTGACGTCAGGAGGAGACGGTACTGGGACAGCGCGCTGACGTCAGGAGGAGACGGGACTGGGACAGCGCGCTGACGTCAGGAGGAGACGGCACTGGGACAGGGCGCTGACGTCAGGAGGAGACGGGACTGGGACAGCGCGCTGACGTCAGGAGGAGACGGGACTGGGACAGCGCGCTGACGTCAGGAGGAGACGGCACTGGGACAGCGCGCTGACGTCAGGAGGAGACGGTACTGGGACAGTGCGCTGACGTCAGGAGGAGACGGGACTGGGACAGCGCGCTGACGTCAGGAGGAGACGGGACTGGGACAGCGCGCTGACGTCAGGAGGAGACGGGACTGGGACAGGGCGCTGACGTCAGGAGGAGACGGGACTGGGACAGCGCGCTGACGTCAGGAGGAGACGGTACTGGGACAGGGCGCTGACGTCAGGAGGAGACGGGACTGGGACAGCGTGCTGACGTCAGGAGGAGACGGTACTGGGACAGCGCGCTGACGTCAGGAGGAGACGGGACTGGGACAGCGCGCTGACGTCAGGAGGGGACGGTACTGGGACAGCGCGCTGACGTCAGGAGGGGACGGTACTGGGACAGCGCGCTGACATCAGGAGGAGACGGTACTGAGACAGGGCGCTGACGTCAGGAGGAGACGGGACTGGGACAGGGCGCTGACGTCAGGAGGAGGCGGGACTGGGACAGGGTGCTGACGTCAGGAGGAGACGGTACTGGGACAGCGCGCTGACGTCAGGAGGAGGCGGGACTGGGACAGCGCGCTGACGTCAGGAGGATACGGCACTGGGACAGCGCGCTGACGTCAGGAGGAGACGGGACTGGGACAGGGCGCTGACGTCAGGAGGACACGGTACTGGGACAGCGCGGTGACGTCAGGAGGAGACGGTACTGGGACAGCGCGCCGACGTCAGGAGGAGACGGCACTGGGACAGCGCGCTGACGTCAGGAGGAGACGGGACTGGGACAGGGCGCTGACGTCAGGAGGACACGGTACTGGGACAGCGCGGTGACGTCAGGAGGAGACGGTACTGGGACAGCGCGGTGACGTCAGGAGGAGACGGGACTGGGACAGGGCACTGACGTCAGGAGGAGACGGTACTGGGACAGGGCGCTGACGTCGGGAGGAGACGGGACTGGGACAGCGCGCTGACGTCAGGAGGAGACGGTACTGGGACAGCGCGCTGTCGTCAGGAGGAGACGGGACTGGGACAGAGCGCTGACGTCAGGAGGAGACGGTACTGGGACAGCGCGGTGACGTCAGGAGGAGACGGTACTGGGACAGGGCGCTGACGTCAGGAGGAGACGGTACTGGGACAGGGCGCTGACGTCAGGAGGAGACGGTACTGGGACAGAGCGCTGACGTCAGGAGGAGGCGGGACTGGGACAGCGCGCTGACGTCAGGAGGAGACGGGACTGGGACAGCGCGCTGACGTCAGGAGGAGGCGGGACTGGGACAGCGCGCTGACGTCAGGAGGAGACGGTACTGGGACAGAGCGCTGACGTCAGGAGGAGACGGGACTGGGACAGCGCGCTGACGTCAGGAGGAGACGGTACTGGGACAGCGCGCTGACGTCAGGAGGAGACGGGACTGGGACAGCGCGCTGACGTCAGGAGGAGACGGTACTGGGACAGCGCGGTGACGTCAGGAGGAGGCGGGACTGGGACAGCGCGCTGACATCAGGAGGAGACGGGACTGGGACAGCGCGCTGACGTCAGGAGGAGACGGTACTGGGACAGGGCGCTGACGTCAGGAGGAGACGGTACTGGGACAGCGTGCTGACGTCAGGAGGAGACGGTACTGGGACAGGGCGTTGACGTCAGGAGGAGACGGTACTGGGACAGCGCGCTGACGTCAGGAGGAGGCGGGACTGGGACAGCGCGCTGACGTCAGGAGGAGGCGGGACTGGGACAGGGCGCTGACGTCAGGAGGAGACGGTACTGGGACAGCGCGCTGACGTCAGGAGGAGACGGTACTGGGACAGCGCGCTGACGTCAGGAGGAGGCGGGACTGGGACAGCGCGCTGACATCAGGAGGAGACGGGACTGGGGCAGCGTGCTGACGTCAGGAGGAGACGGTACTGGGACAGGGCGTTGACGTCAGGAGGAGACGGTACTGGGACAGCGCGCTGACGTCAGGAGGAGGCGGGACTGGGACAGCGCGCTGACGTCAGGAGGAGGCGGGACTGGGACAGGGCGCTGACGTCAGGAGGAGACGGTACTGGGACAGCGCGCTGACGTCAGGAGGAGACGGTACTGGGACAGCGCGCTGACGTCAGGAGGAGACGGTACTGGGATAGCGCGCTGACGTCAGGAGGACACGGTACTGGGACAGCGCGCTGACGTCAGGAGGAGACGGGACTGGGATAGCGCACTGACGTCAGGAGGAGGCGGGACTGGGACAGGGCGCTGACGTCAGGAGGAGACGGGACTGGGACAGGGCGCTGACGTCAGGAGGAGACGGGACTGGGACAGCGCGGTGACGTCAGGAGGAGACGGTACTGGGACAGCGCGCTGACGTCAGGAGGAGGCGGGACTGGGACAGGGCGCTGACGTCAGGAGGAGACGAGACTGGGACAGGGCGCTGACGTCAGGAGGAGACGGTACTGGGACAGCGCGCTGACGTCAGGAGGAGACGGTACTGGGACAGGGCGCTGACGTCAGGAGGAGACGGTACTGGGACAGCGCGCTGATGTCAGGAGGAGACGGTGCTGGGACAGCGCGCTGACGTCAGGAGGACACGGTACTGGGACAGCGCGCTGACGTCAGGAGGAGGCGGGACTGGGACAGGGCGCTGACGTCAGGAGGAGACGAGACTGGGACAGGGCGCTGACGTCAGGAGGAGACGGTACTGGGACAGCGCGCTGACGTCAGGAGGAGACGGTACTGGGACAGGGCGCTGACGTCAGGAGGAGACGGTACTGGGACAGCGCGCTGATGTCAGGAGGAGACGGTGCTGGGACAGCGCGCTGACGTCAGGAGGACACGGTACTGGGACAGCGCGCTGACGTCAGGAGGAGGCGGGACTGGGACAGGGCGCTGACGTCAGGAGGAGACGGGACTGGGACAGCGCGCTGACGTCAGGAGGAGGCGGGACTGGGACAGCGCGCTGACGTCAGGAGGAGACGGGACTGGGACAGCGCGCTGACGTCAGGAGGAGACGGCACTGGGACAGCGCGCTGACGTCAGGAGGAGACGGGACTGGGACAGCGCGCTGACGTCAGGAGGAGACGGTACTGGGACAGCGCGCTGACGTCAGGAGGAGACGGGACTGGGACAGGGCGCTGACGTCAGGAGGAGACGGTACTGGGACAGCGCGCTGACGTCAGGAGGAGACGGGACTGGGACAGCGCGCTGACGTCAGGAGGAGACGGTACTCGGACAGAGCGCTGACCTCAGGAGGAGACGGTACTGGGACAGCGCGCTGACGTCAGGAGGAGACGGTACTGGGACAGAGCGCTGACCTCAGGAGGAGACGGGACTGGGACAGCGCGCTGACGTCAGGAGGAGACGGCACTGGGACAGCGCGCTGACGTCAGGAGGAGACGGGACTGGGACAGAGCGCTGACGTCAGGAGGAGACGGCACTGGGACAGCGCACTGACGTCAGGAGGAGACGGTACTGGGACAGCGCGCTGACGTCAGGAGGAGACGGGACTGGGACAGCGCGCTGACGTCAGGAGGGGACGGTACTGGGACAGGGCGCTGACGTCAGGAGGAGACGGTGCTGGGACAGCGCGCTGACGTCAGGAGGAGACGGGACTGGGACAGCGCACTGACGTCAGGAGGAGACGGGACTGGGACAGCACGCTGACGTCAGGAGGAGACGGTACTGGGACAGCGCGCTGACGTCAGGAGGAGACGGGACTGGGACAGCGCGCTGACGTCAGGAGGAGACGGGACTGGGACAGCGCGCTGACGTCAGGAGGAGACGGGACTGGGACAGCGCGCTGACGTCAGGAGGGGACGGTACTGGGACAGCGCGCTGACGTCAGGAGGAGACGGGACTGGGACAGCGCGCTGACGTCAGGAGGAGACGGTACTGGGACAGCGCGCTGACGTCAGGAGGAGACGGGACTGGGACAGCGCGCTGACGTCAGGAGGAGACGGCACTGGGACAGCGCGCTGACGTCAGGAGGAGACGGGACTGGGACAGGGCGCTGACGTCAGGAGGAGACGGGACTGGGACAGGGCGCTGACGTCAGGAGGAGACGGGACTGGGACAGGGCGCTGACGTCAGGAGGAGACGGCACTGGGACAGGGCGCTGACGTCAGGAGGAGACGGTACTGGGACAGCGCGCTGACGTCAGGAGGAGACGGTACTGGGACAGGGCGCTGACGTCAGGAGGAGACGGGACTGGGACAGCGCGCTGACGTCAGGAGGAGACGGGACTGGGACAGCGCGCTGACGTCAGGAGGAGACGGGACTGGGACAGGGCGCTGACGTCAGGAGGAGACGGTACTGGGATAGCGCGCTGACGTCAGGAGGAGACGGTACTGGGACAGGGCGCTGACGTCAGGAGGAGACGGTACTGGGATAGCGCGCTGACGTCAGGAGGAGACGGTACTGGGATAGCGCGCTGACGTCAGGAGGAGACGGTACTGGGACAGGGCGCTGACGTCAGGAGGAGACGGGACTGGGACAGCGCGCTGACGTCAGGAGGAGACGGCACTGGGACAGGGCGCTGACGTCAGGAGGAGACGGTACTGGGACAGCGCGTTGACGTCAGGAGGAGACGGGACTGGGACAGCGCGCTGACGTCAGGAGGAGACGGGACTGGGACAGGGCGCTGACGTCAGGAGGAGACGGTACTGGGATAGCGCGCTGACGTCAGGAGGAGACGGTACTGGGACAGGGCGCTGACGTCAGGAGGAGACGGTACTGGGACAGCGCGTTGACGTCAGGAGGAGACGGGACTGGGACAGCGCGCTGACGTCAGGAGGAGACGGTACTGGGATAGCGCGCTGACGTCAGGAGGAGACGGTACTGGGACAGGGCGCTGACGTCAGGAGGAGACGGTACTGGGACAGCGCGTTGACGTCAGGAGGAGACGGGACTGGGACAGCGCGCTGACGTCAGGAGGAGACGGTACTGGGACAGGGCGCTGACGTCAGGAGGAGACGGTACTGGGACAGCGCGCTGACGTCAGGAGGAGACGGTACGGGGACAGAGCGCTGACGTCAGGAGGAGGCGGGACTGGGACAGCGCGCTGACGTCAGGAGGAGACGGGACTGGGACAGCGCGCTGACGTCAGGAGGAGGCGGGACTGGGACAGCGCGCTGACGTCAGGAGGAGACGGGACTGGGACAGCGCGCTGACGTCAGGAGGAGACGGGACTGGGACAGCGCGCTGACGTCAGGAGGAGACGGTACTGGGACAGCACGCTGACGTCAGGAGGAGACGGTACTGGGACAGCGCGCTGACGTCAGGAGGAGACGGTACTGGGATAGCGCGCTGACGTCAGGAGGACACGGTACTGGGACAGCGCGCTGACGTCAGGAGGAGACGGGACTGGGATAGCGCGCTGACGTCAGGAGGAGACGGTACTGGGACAGCGCACTGACGTCAGGAGGAGGCGGGACTGGGACAGGGCGCTGACGTCAGGAGGAGACGGGACTGGGACAGGGCGCTGACGTCAGGAGGAGACGGGACTGGGACAGCGCGGTGACGTCAGGAGGAGACGGTACTGGGACAGCGCACTGACGTCAGGAGGAGGCGGGACTGGGACAGGGCGCTGACGTCAGGAGGAGACGGGACTGGGACAGGGCGCTGACGTCAGGAGGAGACGGTACTGGGACAGCGCGCTGACGTCAGGAGGAGACGGTACTGGGACAGGGCGCTGACGTCAGGAGGAGACGGTACTGGGACAGCGCGCTGATGTCAGGAGGAGACGGGACTGGGACAGCGCGCTGACGTCAGGAGGAGACGGCACTGGGACAGCGCGCTGACGTCAGGAGGAGACGGGACTGGGACAGCGCGCTGACGTCAGGAGGAGACGGTACTGGGACAGCGCGCTGACGTCAGGAGGAGACGGGACTGGGACAGCGCGCTGACGTCAGGAGGAGACGGTACTGGGACAGCGCGCTGACGTCAGGAGGAGACGGGACTGGGACAGGGCGCTGACGTCAGGAGGAGACGGTACTGGGACAGCGCGCTGACGTCAGGAGGAGACGGGACTGGGACAGCGCGCTGACGTCAGGAGGAGACGGTACTGGGACAGAGCGCTGACCTCAGGAGGAGACGGTACTGGGACAGCGCGCTGACGTCAGGAGGAGACGGTACTGGGACAGCGCGCTGACGTCAGGAGGAGACGGGACTGGGACAGCGCGCTGACGTCAGGAGGAGACGGTACTCGGACAGAGCGCTGACCTCAGGAGGAGACGGTACTGGGACAGCGCGCTGACGTCAGGAGGAGACGGTACTGGGACAGAGCGCTGACCTCAGGAGGAGACGGGACTGGGACAGAGCGATGACGTCAGGAGGAGACGGCACTGGGACAGCGCACTGACGTCAGGAGGAGACGGTACTGGGACAGCGCGCTGACGTCAGGAGGAGACGGTACTGGGACAGCGCGCTGACGTCAGGAGGAGACGGGACTGGGACAGGGCGCTGACGTCAGGAGGAGACGGTACTGGGACAGCGCGCTGACGTCAGGAGGAGACGGGACTGGGACAGCGCGCTGACGTCAGGAGGAGACGGTACTGGGACAGCGCACTGACGTCAAGAGGAGACGGTACTGGGACAGAGCGCTGACGCCAGGAGGAGACGGTACTGGGACAGGGCGCTGACGTCAGGAGGAGACGGTACTGGGACAGGGCGCTGACGTCAGGAGGAGGCGGTGCTGGGACAGGGCGCTGACGTCAGGAGGAGACGGGACTAGGACAGCGCGCTGACGTCAGGAGGAGACGGGACTGGGACAGCGCGCTGACGTCAGGAGGAGACGGTACTGGGACAGGGCGCTGTCGTCAGGAGCAGACGGTACTGGGACAGCGCGCTGACGTCAGGAGGAGACGGTACTGGGACAGGGCGCTGACGTCAGGAGGAGACGGTACTGGGACAGGGCGCTGACGTCAGGAGGAGGCGGTGCTGGGACAGGGCGCTGACGCCAGGAGGAGACGGTACTGGGACAGGGCGCTGACGTCAGGAGGAGACGGGACTGGGACAGCGCGCTGACGTCAGGAGGAGACGGGACTGGGACAGCGCGCTGACGTCAGGAGGAGACGGTACTGGGACAGGGCGCTGACGTCAGGAGGAGACGGTACTGGGACAGCGTGCTGACGTCAGGAGGAGACGGTACTGAGACAGCACGCTGACATCAGGAGGAGACGGTACTGGGACAGAGCGCTGACGTCAGGAGGAGACGGTACTGGGACTGCGCGCTGACGTCAGGAGGAGACGGGACTGGGACAGCGCGCTGACGTCAGGAGGAGACGGTACTGGGACAACGCGCTGACGTCAGGAGGAGACGGTACTGGGACAGCGCGCTGACGTCAGGAGGAGACGGGACTGGGACAGCGCGCTGACGTCAGGAGGAGACGGTACTGGGACAGGGCGCTGTCGTCAGGAGGAGACGGTACTGGGACAGCGCGCTGACGTCAGGAGGAGACGGTACTGGGACAGGGCGCTGACGTCAGGAGGAGACGGTACTGGGACAGGGCGCTGACGTCAGGAGGAGGCGGTGCTGGGACAGGGCGCTGACGTCAGGAGGAGACGGGACTGGGACAGGGCGCTGACGTCAGGAGGAGACGGTACTGGGACAGCGTGCTGACGTCAGGAGGAGACGGTACTGAGACAGCACGCTGACATCAGGAGGAGACGGTACTGGGACAGAGCGCTGACGTCAGGAGGAGACGGGACTGGGACAGCGCGCTGACGTCAGGAGGAGACGGGACTGGGACAGCGCGCTGACGTCAGGAGGAGACGGTACTGGGACAGGGCGCTGTCGTCAGGAGGAGACGGTACAGGGACAGCGCGCTGACGTCAGGAGGAGACGGTACTGGGACAGGGCGCTGACGTCAGGAGGAGACGGTACTGGGACAGGGCGCTGACGTCAGGAGGAGACGGGACTGGGACAGCGCGCTGACGTCAGGAGGAGACGGTACTGGGACAGCGCGCTGACGTCAGGAGGAGACGGGACTGGGACAGCGCGCTGACGTCAGGAGGAGACGGGACTGGGACAGGGCGCTGACGTCAGGAGGAGACGGGACTGGGACAGCGCGCTGACGTCAGGAGGGGACGGTACTGGGACAGGGCGCTGACGTCAGGAGGAGACGGTGCTGGGACAGCGCGCTGACGTCAGGAGGAGACGGGACTGGGACAGCGCACTGACGTCAGGAGGAGACGGGACTGGGACAGCACGCTGACGTCAGGAGGAGACGGTACTGGGACAGCGCGCTGACGTCAGGAGGAGACGGGACTGGGACAGCGCGCTGACGTCAGGAGGAGACGGGACTGGGACAGGGCGCTGACGTCAGGAGGAGACGGCACTGGGACAGCGCGCTGACGTCAGGAGGAGACGGTACTGGGACAGCGCGCTGACGTCAGGAGGAGGCGGTACTGGGACAGCGCGCTGACGTCAGGAGGAGACGGGACTGGGACAGCGCGCTGACGGCAGGAGGAGACGGGACTGGGACAGCGCGGTGACGTCAGGAGGAGACGGGACTGGGACAGCGCGCTGACGTCAGGAGGAGACGGTACTGGGACAGCGCGCTGACGTCAGGAGGAGACGGTACTGGGACAGCGCGCTGACGTCAGGAGGGGACGGTACTGGGACAGCGCGCTGACGTCAGGAGGAGACGGGACTGGGACAGCGCGCTGACGTCAGGAGGAGACGGCACTGGGACAGGGCGCTGACGTCAGGAGGACACGGTACTGGGACAGCGCGCTGACGTCAGGAGGAGACGGGACTGGGACAGCGCGCTGACGTCAGGAGGAGACGGTACTGGGACAGCGCGCTGACGTCAGGAGGAGATGGCACTGGGACAGCGCGCTGACGTCAGGAGGAGACGGGACTGGGACAGGGCGCTGACGTCAGGAGGAGACGGGACTGGGACAGGGCGCTGACGTCAGGAGGAGACGGGACTGGGACAGGGCGCTGACGTCAGGAGGAGACGGCACTGGGACAGGGCGCTGACGTCAGGAGGAGACGGTACTGGGACAGGGCGCTGACGTCAGGAGGAGACGGTACTGGGACAGGGCGCTGACGTCAGGAGGAGACGGTACTGGGACAGCGCTGACGTCAGGAGGAGACGGCACTGGGACAGCGCGCTGACGTCAGGAGGAGACGGGACTGGGACAGGGCGCTGACGTCAGGAGGAGACGGGACTGGGACAGGGCGCTGACGTCAGGAGGAGACGGCACTGCGACAGCGCGCTGACGTCAGGAGGAGACGGGACTGGGACAGGGCGCTGACGTCAGGAGGAGACGGCACTGGGACAGGGCGCTGACGTCAGGAGGAGACGGGACTGGGACAGGGCGCTGACGTCAGGAGGAGACGGGACTGGGACAGGGCGCTGACGTCAGGAGGAGACGGCACTGGGACAGCGCGCTGACGTCAGGAGGAGACAGGACTGGGACAGGGCGCTGACGTCAGGAGGAGACGGTACTGGGACAGCGCGCTGACGTCAGGAGGAGACGGTACTGGGACAGGGCGCTGACGTCAGGAGGAGACGGGACTGGGACAGCGCGCTGACGTCAGGAGGAGACGGTACTGGGACAGCGCGCTGACGTCAGGAGGAGACGGGACTGGGACAGCGCGCTGACGTCAGGAGGAGACGGGACTGGGACAGCGCGCTGACGTCAGGACGAGACGGTACTGGGACAGCGCTGACGTCAGGAGGAGACGGTACTGGGACAGCGCGCTGACGTCAGGAGGAGACGGCACTGGGACAGCGCGCTGACGTCAGGAGGAGACGGTACTGGGACAGCGCACTGACGTCAGGAGGAGACGGTACTGGGACAGCGCACTGACGTCAGGAGGAGACGGTACTGGGACAGCGCACTGACGTCAGGAGGAGACGGTACTGGGACAGCGCGCTGACGTCAGGAGGAGACGGGACTGGGACAGGGCGCTGACGTCAGGAGGAGACGGCACTGGGACAGCGCGCTGACGTCAGGAGGAGACGGGACTGGGACAGCGCGGTGACGTCAGGAGGAGACGGGACTGGGACAGCGCACTGACGTCAGGAGGAGACGGGACTGGGACAGCGCGGTGACGTCAGGAGGAGACGGGACTGGGACAGGGCGCTGACGTCAGGAGGAGACGGCACTGGGACAGCGCGCTGACGTCAGGAGGAGACGGTACTGGGACAGCGCGCTGACGTCAGGAGGAGACGGGACTGGGACAGAGCGCTGACGTCAGGAGGAGACGGCACTGGGACAGCGCGCTGACGTCAGGAGGAGACGGCACTGGGACAGCGCGCTGACGTCAGGAGGGGACGGGACTGGGACAGCGCGCTGACGTCAGGAGGAGACGGCACTGGGACAGCGCGCTGACGTCAGGAGGAGACGGTACTGGGACAGGGCGCTGGCGTCAGGAGGAGACGGGACTGGGACAGCGCGCTGACGTCAGGAGGAGACGGTACTGGGACAGGGCGCTGACGTCAGGAGGAGACGGGACTGGGACAGAGCGCTGACGTCAGGAGGAGACGGGACTGGGACAGGGCGCTGACGTCAGGAGGAGACGGCACTGGGACAGCGCGCTGACGTCAGGAGGAGACGGTACTGGGACAGCGCACTGACGTCAGGAGGAGGCGGGACTGGGACAGCGCACTGACGTCAGGAGGAGGCGGTACTGGGACAGCGCGCTGACGTCAGGAGGAGACGGTACTGGGGCAGCGCGCTGACGTCAGGAGGAGACGGTACTGGGACAGCGCGCTGACGTCAGGAGGAGACGGGACTGGGACAGCGCGCTGACGTCAGGGGGAGACGGTACTGGGACAACGCGCTGACGTCAGGAGGAGGCGGGACTGGGGCAGCGCGCTGACGTCAGGAGGAGACGGTACTGGGACAGCGCGGTGACGTCAGGAGGAGACGGGACTGGGACAGGGCGCTGACGTCAGGAGGAGACGGTACTGGGGCAGCGCGCTGACGTCAGGAGGAGACGGGACTGGGACAGCGCGCTGACGTCAGGAGGAGACGGTACTGGGGCAGCGCGCTGACGTCAGGAGGAGACGGGACTGGGACAGCGCGCTGACGTCAGGAGGAGGCGGTACTGGGACAGCGCGCTGACGTCAGGAGGAGGCGGTACTGGGACAGCGCGCTGACGTCAGGAGGAGACGGCACTGGGACAACGCGCTGACGTCAGGAGGAGACGGTACTGGGACAGGGCGCTGACGTCAGGAGGAGACGGGACTGGGACAGCGCGCTGACGTCAGGAGGAGACGGCACTGGGACAGCGCGCTGACGTCAGGAGGAGACGGTACTGGGACAGCGCGGTGACGTCAGGAGGAGACGGGACTGGGAGAGCGCGCTGACGTCAGGAGGAGGCGGTACTGGGACAGCGCGCTGACGTCAGGAGGAGACGGGACTGGGACAGCGCGCTGACGTCAGGAGGAGACGGTACTGGGACAGCGCGGTGACGTCAGGAGGAGACGGCACTGGGACAGGGCGCTGACGTCAGGAGGAGACGGTACTGGGACAGCGCGCTGACGTCAGGAGGAGACGGTACTGGGACAGGGCGCTGACGTCAGGAGGAGACGGTGCTGGGACAGGGCGCTGACGTCAGGAGGAGACGGTACTGGGACAGCGCGCTGACGTCAGGAGGAGACGGGACTGGGACAGCGCGGTGACGTCAGGAGGAGACGTTACTGGGACAGCGCGCTGACGTCAGGAGGAGACGGTACTGGGACAGGGCGCTGACGTCAGGAGGAGACGGGACTGGGACAGCGCGCTGACGTCAGGTGGAGACGGGACTGGGACAGCGCGCTGACGTCAGGAGGAGACGGGACTGGGACAGCGCGCTGGCGTCAGGAGGAGACGGTACTGGGACAGCGCGCTGACGTCAGGAGGAGACGGTACTGGGACAGCGCGCTGACGTCAGGAGGAGACGGGACTGGGACAGCGCGCTGACGCCAGGAGGAGACGGGACTGGGACAGGGCGCTGACGTCAGGAGGAGACGGTACTGGGACAGCGCGCTGATGTCAGGAGGAGACGGTACTGGGACAGCGCGCTGACGTCAGGAGGTGACGGTACTGGGACAGCGCGCTGATGTCAGGAGGAGACGGTACTGGGACAGGGCGCTGACGTCAGGAGGAGACGGTACTGGGACAGCGCGCTGATGTCAGGAGGAGACGGTACTGGGACAGGGCGCTGACGTCAGGAGGAGACGGGACTGGGACAGGGCGCTGACGTCAGGAGGAGACGGGACTGGGACAGGGCGCTGACGTCAGGAGGAGACGGTACTGGGACAGCGCGCTGACGTCAGGAGGAGACGGTACTGGGACAGGGTGCTGACGTCAGGAGGAGACGGGACTGGGACAGGGCGCTGACGTCAGGAGGAGACGGGACTGGGACAGGGCGCTGACGTCAGGAGGACACGGGACTGGGACAGGGCGCTGAAGTCAGGAGGAGACGGGACTGGGACAGGGCGCTGACGTCAGGAGGACACGGGACTGGGACAGGGCGCTGACGTCAGGAGGAGACGTTACTGGGACAGGGCGCTGACGTCAGGAGGAGACGGGACTGGGACAGGGCGCTGACGTCAGGAGGAGACGGTACTGGGACAGCGCGCTGACGTCAGGAGGAGACGGGACTGGGACAGGGCGCTGACGTCAGGAGGAGACGGTACTGGGACAGCGCGCTGACGTCAGGAGGAGACGGTACTGGGACAGCGCGCTGACGTCAGGAGGAGACGGTACTGGGACAGCGCGCTGACGTCAGGAGGAGACGGGACTGGGACAGCGCGCTGACGTCAGGAGGAGACGGGACTGGGACAGCGCGCTGACGTCAGGAGGAGACGGGACTGGGACAGAGCGCTGACGTCAGGAGGAGACGGTACTGGGACAGCGCGCTGACGTCAGGAGGAGACGGTACTGGGACAGCGCGCTGACGTCAGGAGGAGACGGTACTGGGACAGCGCGCTGACGTCAGGAGGAGACGGGACTGGGACAGCGCGCTGACCTCAGGAGGAGACGGGACTGGGACAGGGCGCTGACATCAGGAGGAGACGGTACTGGGACAGCGCGGACGTCAGGAGGAGACGGCACTGGGACAGGGCGCTGACGTCAGGAGGAGACGGTATTGGGACAGCGCGCTGACGTCAGGAGGAGACGGGACTGGGACAGCGCGCTGACGTCAGGAGGAGACGGGACTGGGACAGGGCGCTGACGTCAGGAGGAGACGGGACTGGGACAGCGCACTGACGTCAGGAGGAGACGGTACTGGGACAGCGCGCTGACGCCAGGAGGAGACGGTACTGGGACAGCGCGCTGACGTCAGGAGGAGACGGGACTGGGACAGCGCGGTGACGTCAGGAGGAGACGGGACTGGGTCAGGGCGCTGACGTCAGGAGGAGACGGGACTGGGACAGCGCGCTGACGTCAGGAGGAGACGGTACTGGGACAGCGCACTGACGTCAGGAGGAGACGGTACTGGGACAGCGCGCTGACATCAGGAGGAGACGGGACTGGGACAGCGCGCTGACGCCAGGAGGAGACGGGACTGGGACAGGGCGCTGACGTCAGGAGGAGACGGTACTGGGACAGCGCGCTGATGTCAGGAGGAGACGGTACTGGGACAGCGCGCTGACGTCAGGAGGTGACGGTACTGGGACAGCGCGCTGATGTCAGGAGGAGACGGTACTGGGACAGGGCGCTGACGTCAGGAGGAGACGGTACTGGGACAGCGCGCTGATGTCAGGAGGAGACGGTACTGGGACAGGGCGCTGACGTCAGGAGGAGACGGGACTGGGACAGGGCGCTGACGTCAGGAGGAGACGGGACTGGGACAGGGCGCTGACGTCAGGAGGAGACGGTACTGGGACAGCGCGCTGACGTCAGGAGGAGACGGTACTGGGACAGGGTGCTGACGTCAGGAGGAGACGGGACTGGGACAGGGCGCTGACGTCAGGAGGAGACGGGACTGGGACAGGGCGCTGACGTCAGGAGGACACGGGACTGGGACAGGGCGCTGAAGTCAGGAGGAGACGGGACTGGGACAGGGCGCTGACGTCAGGAGGACACGGGACTGGGACAGGGCGCTGACGTCAGGAGGAGACGTTACTGGGACAGGGCGCTGACGTCAGGAGGAGACGGGACTGGGACAGGGCGCTGACGTCAGGAGGAGACGGTACTGGGACAGCGCGCTGACGTCAGGAGGAGACGGGACTGGGACAGGGCGCTGACGTCAGGAGGAGACGGTACTGGGACAGCGCGCTGACGTCAGGAGGAGACGGTACTGGGACAGCGCGCTGACGTCAGGAGGAGACGGTACTGGGACAGCGCGCTGACGTCAGGAGGAGACGGGACTGGGACAGCGCGCTGACGTCAGGAGGAGACGGGACTGGGACAGCGCGCTGACGTCAGGAGGAGACGGGACTGGGACAGAGCGCTGACGTCAGGAGGAGACGGTACTGGGACAGCGCGCTGACGTCAGGAGGAGACGGTACTGGGACAGCGCGCTGACGTCAGGAGGAGACGGTACTGGGACAGCGCGCTGACGTCAGGAGGAGACGGGACTGGGACAGCGCGCTGACCTCAGGAGGAGACGGGACTGGGACAGGGCGCTGACATCAGGAGGAGACGGTACTGGGACAGCGCGGACGTCAGGAGGAGACGGCACTGGGACAGGGCGCTGACGTCAGGAGGAGACGGTATTGGGACAGCGCGCTGACGTCAGGAGGAGACGGGACTGGGACAGCGCGCTGACGTCAGGAGGAGACGGGACTGGGACAGGGCGCTGACGTCAGGAGGAGACGGGACTGGGACAGCGCACTGACGTCAGGAGGAGACGGTACTGGGACAGCGCGCTGACGCCAGGAGGAGACGGTACTGGGACAGCGCGCTGACGTCAGGAGGAGACGGGACTGGGACAGCGCGGTGACGTCAGGAGGAGACGGGACTGGGTCAGGGCGCTGACGTCAGGAGGAGACGGGACTGGGACAGCGCGCTGACGTCAGGAGGAGACGGTACTGGGACAGCGCACTGACGTCAGGAGGAGACGGTACTGGGACAGCGCGCTGACATCAGGAGGAGACGGTACTGGGACAGCGCGCTGACGTCAGGAGGAGACGGGACTGGGACAGCGCGCTGACGTCAGGAGGAGACGGGACTGGGACAGCGCGCTGACGTCAGGAGGAGACGGTCCTGGGACAGGGCGCTGACGTCAGGAGGAGACGGTACTGGGACAGCGCGCTGACATCAGGAGGAGACGGTACTGGGACAGGGTGCTGACGTCAGGAGGAGACAGTACTGGGACAGCGCGGTGACGTCAGGAGGAGACGGGACTGGGACAGCGCGCTGACGTCAGGAGGAGACGGTACTGGGACAGGGCGCTGACGTCAGGAGGAGACGGGACTGGGACAGCGCGGTGACGTCAGGAGGAGGCGGTACTGGGACAGGGCGCTGATGTCAGGAGGAGACGGGACTGGGACAGCGCGCTGGCGTCAGGAGGAGACGGTACTGGGACAGCGCGCTGACGTCAGGAGGAGACGGTACTGGGACAGCGCGCTGACGTCAGGAGGAGACGGTACTGGGACAGCGCGCTGACGTCAGGAGGAGACGGTACTGGGACAGCGCGCTGACGTCAGGAGGAGACGGGACTGGTACAGCGCGCTGACGTCAGGAGGAGACGGGACTGGGACAGCGCGCTGACATCAGGAGGAGACGGTGCTGGGACAGAGCGCTGACGTCAGGAGGAGACGGGACTGGGACAGCACGCTGACGTCAGGAGGAGACGGGACTGGGACAGCGCGCTGACGTCAGGAGGAGACGGTACTGGGACAGCGCGCTGACGTCAGGAGGAGACGGGACTGGGACAGCGCGCTGACGTCAGGAGGAGACGGTATTGGGACAGCGCGCTGACGTCAGGAGGAGACGGGACTGGGACAGCGCGCTGACGTCAGGAGAAGACGGTACTGGGACAGCGCGCTGACGTCAGGAGGAGACGGTGCTGGGACAGCGCGCTGACGTCAGGAGGAGACGGGACTGGGACAGCGCGCTGACGTCAGGAGAAGACGGTACTGGGACAGCGCGCTGACGTCAGGAGGAGACGGTGCTGGGACAGCGCGCTGACGTCAGGAGGAGACGGGACTGGGACAGGGCGCTGACGTCAGGAGGAGACGGGACTGGGACAGCGCGCTGACGTCAGGAGGAGACGGGACTGGGACAGCGCGCTGACGTCAGGAGGAGACGGTACTGGGACAGGGCGCTGACGCCAGGAGGAGACGGGACTGGGACAGCGCGCTGACGTCTGGAGGAGACGGTACTGGGACAGCGCGCTGACGTCAGGAGGAGACGGGACTGGGACAGCGCGCTGACGTCAGGAGGAGACGGTACTGGGACAGCGCGCTGACGTCAGGAGGAGACGGGACTGGGACAGGGCGCTGACGTCAGGAGGAGACGGGACTGGGACAGCGCGCTGACGTCTGGAGGAGACGGTACTGGGACAGCGCGCTGACGTCTGGAGGAGACGGGACTGGGACAGCGCGCTGACGTCAGGAGGAGACGGGACTGGGACAGGGCGCTGGCGTCAGGAGGAGACGGTACTGGGACAGCGCGCTGACGTCAGGAGGAGACGGGACTGGGACAGCGCGCTGACATCAGGAGGAGACGGTACTGGGACAGCGCGCTGACGTCTGGAGGAGACGGTACTGGGACAGCGCGCTGACGTCAGGAGGAGACGGTGCTGGGACAGGGCGCTGACGTCAGGAGGAGACGGTACTGGGACAGCGCGCTGACGTCAGGAGGAGACGGGACTGGGACAGCGCGCTGACGTCAGGAGGAGACGGTGCTGGGACAGCACGCTGACGTCAGGAGGAGACGGTATTGGGACAGCGCGCTGACGTCAGGAGGAGACGGGACTGGGACAGCGCGCTGACGTCAGGAGGAGACGGTGCTGGGACAGCGCGCTGACGTCAGGAGGAGACGGTACTGGGACAGCGCGCTGACGTCAGGAGGAGACGGTGCTGGGACAGCGCGCTGACGTCAGGAGGAGACGGGACTGGGACAGCGCGCTGACGTCTGGAGGAGACGGTACTGGGACAGCGCGCTGACATCAGGAGGAGACGGTACTGGGACAGGGTGCTGACGTCAGGACGAGACGGTACTGGGACAGCGCGCTGACGTCAGGACGAGACGGTACTGGGACAGCGCGCTGACGTCAGGAGGAGACGGTACTGGGACAGCGCGGTGACGTCAGGAGGAGGCGGGACTGGGACAGGGCGCTGACGTCAGGAGGAGACGGTACTGGGACAGCGCGCTGACATCAGGAGGAGACGGTACTGGGACAGCGCGGTGACGTCAGGAGGAGACGGGACTGGGACAGGGCACTGACGTCAGGAGGAGACGGGACTGGGACAGCGCGCTGACATCAGGAGGAGACGGTACTGGGACAGCGCGGTGACGTCAGGAGGAGACGGGACTGGGACAGGGCACTGACGTCAGGAGGAGACGGTACTGGGACAGCGTGCTGACGTCAGGAGGAGACGGGACTGGGACAGCGCGCTGACGTCAGGAGGAGACGGTACTGGGACAGGGCGCTGACGTCAGGAGGAGACGGTACTGGGACAGCGCGGTGACGTCAGGAGGAGACGGGACTGGGACAGCGCGCTGACGTGAGGAGGAGACGGGACTGGGACAGGGCGCTGACGTCAGGAGGAGACGGGACTGGGACAGGGCGCTGACGTCAGGAGGAGGCGGGACTGGGACAGCACGCTGACGTCAGGAGGAGACGGTACTGGGACAGCGCGCTGACGTCAGGAGGAGGCGGGACTGGGACAGGGCACTGACGTCAGGAGGAGACGGGACTGGGACAGCACGCTGACGTCAGGAGGAGACGGTACTGGGACAGCGCGCTGACGTCAGGAGGAGGCGGGACTGGGACAGGGCACTGACGTCAGGAGGAGACGGTACTGGGACAGCGCCCTGACGTCAGGAGGAGACGGCACTGGGACAGCGCGCTGACGTCAGGAGGAGACGGTACTGGGACAGCGCGCTGACGTCAGGAGGAGACGGCACTGGGACAGCGCGCTGACGTCAGGAGGAGACGGTACTGGGACAGCAAGCTGACGTCAGGAGGAGACGGGACTGGGACAGCGCGCTGACGTCAGGAGGAGACGGTACTGGGACAGCACGCTGACGTCAGGAGGAGACGGTACTGGGACAGCGCACTGACGTCAGGAGGAGACGTGACTGGGACAGGGCGCTGACGTCAGGAGGAGCCGGGACTGGGACAGCGCGCTGACATCAGGAGGAGACGGGACTGGGACAGCGCGCTGACGTCAGGAGGAGACGGTACTGGGACAGGGCGCTGACGTCAGGAGGAGACGGTACTGGGACAGCGCGCTGACGTCAGGAGGAGACGGGACTGGGACAGCGCGCTGACGTCAGGAGGAGACGGGACTGGGACAGGGCGCTGACGTCAGGAGGAGACGGGACTGGGACAGCGCGCTGACGTCAGGAGGAGACGGGACTGGGACAGGGCGCTGACGTCAGGAGGAGACGGTACTGGGACAGCGCACTGACGTCAGGAGGAGACGGTACTGGGACAGCGCGCTGACGTCAGGAGGAGACGGGACTGGGACAGGGCGCTGACGTCAGGAGGAGACGGTACTGGGACAGCGCGCTGACGTCAGGAGGAGACGGTACTGGGACAGGGCGCTGACGTCAGGAGGAGACGGTACTGGGACAGCGCGCTGACGTCAGGAGGAGACGGGACTGGGACAGCGCGCTGACGTGAAGAGGAGACGGTACTGGGACAGCGCGCTGACGTCAGGAGGAGACGGTACTGGGACAGCGCGCTGACGTCAGGAGGAGACGGTACTGGGACAGCGCGGTGACGTCAGGAGGAGACGGGACTGGGACAGCGCGCTGACGTCAGGAGGAGACGGGACTGGGACAGGGCGCTGACGTTAAGAGGAGACGGTACTGGGACAGCGCGCTGACGTCAGGAGGAGACGGTACTGGGACAGGGCGCTGACGTCAGGAGGAGACGGTACTGGGACAGCGCGCTGACGTCAGGAGGAGACGGTACTGGGACAGCGCGCTGACGTCAGGAGGAGACGGTACTGGGACAGCGCGCTGACGCCAGGAGGAGACGGTACTGGGACAGAACACTGACGTCAGGAGGAGACGGTACTGGGACAGGGCGCTGCCGACAGGAGGAGACGGGACTGGGACAGCGCGCTGACGTGAAGAGGAGACGGTACTGGGACAGCGCGCTGACGTCAGGAGGAGACGGTACTGGGACAGCGCGCTGACGTCAGGAGGAGACGGTACTGGGACAGCGCGCTGACGTCAGGAGGAGACGGTACTGGGACAGAGCGCTGACGTCAGGAGGAGACGGTACTGGGACAGGGCGCTGACGTCAGGAGGAGACGGTACTGGGACAGCGCGCTGACGTCAGGAGGAGACGGTACTGGGACAGCGCGCTGACGTCAGGAGGAGACGGTACTGGGACAGCGCGCTGACGTCAGGAGGAGACGGTACTGGGACAGAGCGCTGACGTCAGGAGGAGACGGTACTGGGACAGGGCGCTGACGTCAGGAGGAGACGGGACTGGGACAGGGCGCTGACGTCAGGAGGAGACGGGACTGGGACAGGGCGCTGCCGACAGGAGGAGACGGGACTGGGACAGCGCGCTGACGTCAGGAGGAGACGGTACTGGGACAGCGCGCTGACGTCAGGAGGAGGCGGGACTGGGACAGCGCGCTGACGTAAGGAGGAGGTGGGACTGGGACAGCGCGCTGACGTCAGGAGGAGACGGTACTGGGACAGCGCGCTGACATCAGGAGGAGACGGCACTGGGACAGCGCGCTGACGTCAGGAGGAGACGGTATTGGGACAGCGCGCTGACGTCAGGAGGAGACGGGACTGGGACAGGGCGCTGACGTCAGGAGGAGACGGTACTGGGACAGCGCGCTGACGTCAGGAGGAGACGGTACTGGGACAGCGCGCTGACGTCAGGAGGAGACGGTACTGGGACAGGGCGCTGACGTCAGGAGGAGACGGGACTGGGACAGCGCGCTGACGTCAGGAGGAGACGGGACTGGGACAGCGCGCTGACGTCAGGAGGAGACGGTACTGGGACAGCGCGGTGACGTCAGGAGGAGACGGTACTGGGACAGCGCGCTGACGTCAGGAGGAGACGGTGCTGGGACAGCGCGCTGACGTCAGGAGGAGACGGTGCTGGGACAGCGCGCTGACGTCAGGAGGAGACGGTACTGGGACAGCGCGCTGACGTCAGGAGGAGACGGTACTGGGACAGCGCGCTGACGTCAGGAGGAGACGGGACTGGGACAGGGCGCTGACGTCAGGAGGAGACGGTACTGGGACAGCGCGCTGACGTCAGGAGGAGACGGTACTGGGACAGCGCGCTGACGTCAGGAGGAGACGGGACTGGGACAGCGCGGTGACGTCAGGAGGAGACGGGACTGGGACAGGGTGCTGACGTCAGGAGGAGACGGGACTGGGACAGGGAGCTGACGTCAGGAGGAGACGGTACTGGGACAGCGTGCTGACGTCAGGACGAGACGGTACTGGGACAGAGCGCTGACGTCAGGAGGAGACGGTACTGGGACAGCGCGCTGACGTCAGGAGGAGACGGGACTGGGACAGCGCGCTGACGTCAGGAGGAGACGGTACTGGGACAGCGCGCTGACGTCAGGAGGAGACGGTACTGGGACAGCGTGCTGACGTCAGGACGAGACGGTACTGGGACAGAGCGCTGACGTCAGGAGGAGACGGTACTGGGACAGCGCGCTGACGTCAGGAGGAGACGGGACTGGGACAGCGCGCTGACGTCAGGAGGAGACGGTACTGGGACAGCGCGCTGACGTCAGGAGGAGACGGTACTGGGACAGCGCGCTGACGTCAGGAGGAGACGGTACTGGGACAGCGCGCTGACGTCAGGAGGAGGCGGGACTGGGACAGTGCGCTGACATCAGGAGGAGACGGTACTGGGACAGGGTGCTGACGTCAGGAGGAGACGGTACTGGGACAGCGCGGTGACGTCAGGAGGAGACGGGACTGGGACAGCGCGGTGACGTCAGGAGGAGACGGGACTGGGACAGGGCGCTGACGTCAGGAGGAGACGGGACTGGGACAGAGCGCTGACATCAGGAGGAGACGGTACTGGGACAGGGCGCTGACGTCAGGAGGAGACGGTACTGGGACAGCGCGGTGACGTCAGGAGGAGGCGGGACTGGGACAGGGCGCTGACGTCAGGAGGAGACGGTACTGGGACAGCGCGCTGACATCAGGAGGAGACGGTACTGGGACAGGGTGCTGACGTCAGGAGGAGACAGTACTGGGACAGCGCGGTGACGTCAGGAGGAGACGGGACTGGGACAGCGCGCTGACGTCAGGAGGAGACGGGACTGGGACAGCGCGCTGACGTCAGTAGGAGACGGTACTGGGACAGGGCGCTGACGTCAGGAGGAGACGGTACTGGGACAGCGCGCTGACGTCAGGAGGAGACGGTACTGGGACAGCGCGCTGACGTCAGGAGGAGACGGTACTGGGACAGCGCGCTGACGTCAGGAGGAGACGGTACTGGGACAGCGCGGTGACGTCAGGAGGAGACGGGACTGGGACAGCGCGCTGACGTCAGGAGGAGACGGTACTGGGACAGCAAGCTGACGTCAGGAGGAGACGGGACTGGGACAGGGCGCTGACGTCAGGAGGAGACGGGACTGGGACAGCGCGCTGACGTCAGGAGGAGACGGTACTGGGACAGCGCGCTGACGTCAGGAGGAGACGGGACTGGGACAGGGCGCTGACGTCAGGAGGAGACGGTACTGGGACAGCGCGCTGACATCAGGAGGAGACGGTACTGGGACAGCAAGCTGACGTCAGGAGGAGACGGGACTGGGACAGCGCGCTGACATCAGGAGGAGACGGGACTGGGACAGCGCGCTGACGTCAGGAGGAGACGGTACTGGGACAGCACGCTGACGTCAGGAGGAGACGGTACTGGGACAGCGCGCTGACGTCAGGAGGAGGCGGTACTGGGACAGCGCACTGACGTCAGGAGGAGACGGGACTGGGACAGCGCTGACGTCAGGAGGAGACGGGACTGGGACAGGGCGCTGACGTCAGGAGGAGACGGCACTGGGACAGGGCGCTGACGTCAGGAGGAGACGGGACTGGGACAGGGCGCTGACGTCAGGAGGAGGCGGGACTGGGACAGCGCGCTGACATCAGGAGGAGACGGTACTGGGACAGGGCGCTGACGTCAGGAGGAGACGGGACTGGGACAGGGCGCTGACGTCAGGAGGAGACGGCACTGGGACAGCGCGCTGACGTCAGGAGGAGACGGTACTGGGACAGGGCGCTGACGTCAGGAGGAGACGGGACTGGGACAGCGCGCTGACGTCAGGAGGAGACGGCACTGGGACAGCGCGCTGACGTCAGGAGGAAACGGGACTGGGACAGGGCGCTGACGTCAGGAGGAGACGGCACTGGGACAGCGCGCTGACGTCAGGAGGAGACGGGACTGGGACAGGGCGCTGACGTCAGGAGGAGACGGGACTGGGACAGCGCGCTGACGTCAGGAGGAGACGGGACTGGGACAGCGCGCTGACGTCAGGAGGAGACGGGACTGGGACAGCGCGCTGACGTCAGGAGGAGACGGTACTGGGACAGCGCGCTGACGTCAGGAGGAGACGGGACTGGGACAGCGCGCTGACGTCAGGAGGAGACGGCACTGGGACAGCGCGCTGACGTCAGGAGGAGACGGGACTGGGACAGGGCGCTGACGTCAGGAGGAGACGGGACTGGGACAGCGCGCTGACGTCAGGAGGAGACGGTACTGGGACAGGGCGCTGACGTCAGGAGGAGACGGTACTGGGACAGCGCGCTGACGTCAGGAGGAGACGGTACTGGGACAGCGCGCTGACGTCAGGAGGAGACGGGACTGGGACAGCGCGCTGACGTCAGGAGGAGACGGGACTGGGACAGGACGCTGACGTTAAGAGGAGACGGTACTGGGACAGCGCGCTGACGTCAGGAGGAGACGGGACTGGGACAGCGCGCTGACGTCAGGAGGAGACGGTACTGGGACAGCGCGCTGACGTTAAGAGGAGACGGTACTGGGACAGCGCGCTGACGTCAGGAGGAGACGGTACTGGGACAGCGCGCTGACGTCAGGAGGAGACGGTACTGGGACAGCGCGGTGACGTCAGGAGGAGACGGGACTGGGACAGCGCGCTGACGTCAGGAGGAGACGGGACTGGGACAGGGCGCTGACGTTAAGAGGAGACGGTACTGGGACAGCGCGCTGACGTCAGGAGGAGACGGGACTGGGACAGCGCGCTGACGTCAGGAGGAGACGGTACTGGGACAGGGCGCTGACGTCAGGAGGAGACGGTACTGGGACAGCGCGGTGACGTCAGGAGGAGACGTGACTGAGACAGGGCGCTGACGTCAGGAGGAGACGGGACTGGGACAGCGCGCTGACGTCAGGAGGAGACGTGACTGGGACAGGGCACTGACGCCAGGAGGAGACGGTACTGGGACAGCAAGCTGACGTCAGGAGGAGACGGGACTGGGACAGCGCGCTGACGTCAGGAGGAGACTGTACTGGGACAGCGCGCTGACGTCAGGAGGAGACGGGACTGGGACAGGGCACTGACGCCAGGAGGAGACGGTACTGGGACAGCGCTGACGTCAGGAGGAGACGGGACTGGGACAGCGCGCTGACGTCAGGAGGAGACGTGACTGGGACAGGGCACTGACGCCAGGAGGAGACGGTACTGGGACAGCAAGCTGACGTCAGGAGGAGACGGGACTGGGACAGCGCGCTGACGTCAGGAGGAGACTGTACTGGGACAGCGCGCTGACGTCAGGAGGAGACGGGACTGGGACAGGGCGCGCTGACGTCAGGAGGAGACGGTACTGGGACAGCGCGCTGACGTCAGGAGGAGACGGTACTGGGACAGCGCGCTGACGTCAGGAGGAGACGGGACTGGGACAGCGCGGTGACGTCAGGAGGAGACGGCACTGGGACAGGGCGCTGACGTCAGGAGGAGACGGTACTGGGACAGCGCGCTGACGTCAGGAGGAGGCGTGACTGGGACAGGGCGCTGACGTCAGGAGGAGACGGTACTGGGACAGCGCGCTGACGTCAGGAGGAGACGTGACTGGGACAGGGCGCTGACGTCAGGAGGAGACGGGACTGGGACAGCGCCCTGACGTCAGGAGGAGACGGTACTGGGACAGGGCGCGCTGATGTCAGGAGGAGACGGGACTGGGACAGCGCGCTGACGTCAGGAGGAGACGGGACTGGGTCAGGGCGCTGACGTCAGGAGGAGACGGGACTGGGACAGGGCGCTGACGTCAGGAGGAGACGGTACTGGGACAGCGCGCTGATGTCAGGAGGAGACGGTACTGGGACAGCGCGCTGACGTCAGGAGGAGACGGGACTGGGACAGCGCGCTGACGTCAGGAGGAGACGGTACTGGGACAGCGCGCTGACGTCAGGAGGAGACGGTACTGGGACAGCGCGCTGACGTCAGGAGGAGACGGGACTGGGACAGCGCGCTGACGTCAGGAGGAGACGGGACTGGGACAGGGCGCTGACGCCAGGAGGAGACGGTACTGGGACAGCGCGCTGACGTCAGGAGGAGACGGGACTGGGACAGCGCTGACGTCAGGAGGAGACGGGACTGGGACAGCGCGCTGACGTCAGGAGGAGACGGTACTGGGACAGCGCGCTGACGTCAGGAGGAGACGGGACTGGGACAGCGCGGTGACGTCAGGAGGAGACGGGACTGGGACAGCGCGCTGACGTCAGGAGGAGACGGTACTGGGACAGCGCGCTGACGTCAGGAGGAGACGGTACTGGGACAGCGCGCTGACGTCAGGAGGAGACGGGACTGGGACAGCGCGGTGACGTCAGGAGGAGACGGCACTGGGACAGGGCGCTGACGTCAGGAGGAGACGGTACTGGGACAGCGCGCTGACGTCAGGAGGAGGCGTGACTGGGACAGGGCGCTGACGTCAGGAGGAGACGGTACTGGGACAGCGCGCTGACGTCAGGAGGAGACGTGACTGGGACAGGGCGCTGACGTCAGGAGGAGACGGGACTGGGACAGCGCCCTGACGTCAGGAGGAGACGGTACTGGGACAGGGCGCGCTGATGTCAGGAGGAGACGGGACTGGGACAGCGCGCTGACGTCAGGAGGAGACGGGACTGGGACAGCGCGCTGACGTCAGGAGGAGACGGTACTGGGACAGGGCGCTGACGTCAGGAGGAGACGGGACTGGGACAGCGCGCTGACGTCAGGAGGAGACGGGACTGGGTCAGGGCGCTGACGTCAGGAGGAGACGGGACTGGGACAGGGCGCTGACGTCAGGAGGAGACGGTACTGGGACAGCGCGCTGATGTCAGGAGGAGACGGTACTGGGACAGCGCGCTGACGTCAGGAGGAGACGGGACTGGGACAGCGCGCTGACGTCAGGAGGAGACGGTACTGGGACAGCGCGCTGACGTCAGGAGGAGACGGTACTGGGACAGCGCGCTGACGTCAGGAGGAGACGGGACTGGGACAGCGCGCTGACGTCAGGAGGAGACGGGACTGGGACAGGGCGCTGACGCCAGGAGGAGACGGTACTGGGACAGCGCGCTGACGTCAGGAGGAGACGGGACTGGGACAGCGCTGACGTCAGGAGGAGACGGGACTGGGACAGCGCGCTGACGTCAGGAGGAGACGGTACTGGGACAGCGCGCTGACGTCAGGAGGAGACGGGACTGGGACAGCGCGGTGACGTCAGGAGGAGACGGGACTGGGACAGCGCGCTGACGTCAGGAGGAGACGGTACTGGGACAGCACGCTGACATCAGGAGGAGACGGCACTGGGACAGCGCGCTGACGTCAGGAGGAGACGGCACTGGGACAGCGCCCTGACGTCAGGAGGAGACGGGACTGGGACAGAGCGCTGACGTCAGGAGGAGACGGTACTGGGACAGGGCGCTGACGTCAGGAGGAGACGGGACTGGGACAGGGCGCTGACGTCAGGAGGAGACGGTACTGGGACAGCGCGCTGACGTCAGGAGGAGACGGTACTGGGACAGCGCGCTGACGTCAGGAGGAGACGATACTGGGACAGCGCGCTGACGTCAGGAGGAGACGGTACTGGGACAGCGCAATGACGTCAGGAGGAGACGGGACTGGGACAGGGCGCTGACGTCAGGAGGAGACGGTACTGGGACAGCGCACTGACGTCAGGAGGAGACGGGACTGGGACAGGGCGCTGACGTCAGGAGGAGACGGTACTGGGACAGCGCGCTGACGTCAGGAGGAGACGGTACTGGGACAGCGCTGACGTCAGGAGGAGATGGGACTGGGACAGCGCGCTGACGTCAGGAGGAGACGGTACTGGGACAGCGCGCTGACGTCAGGAGGAGACGGTACTGGGACAGCGCGCTGACGTCAGGAGGAGACGGTACTGGGACAGCGCGCTGACGTCAGGAGGAGACGGGACTGGGACAGCGCGCTGACGTCAGGAGGAGACGGTACTGGGACAGCGCGCTGACGGCAGGAGGAGACGGCACTGGGACAGCGCACTGACGTCAGGAGGAGACGGTACTGGGACAGTGCGCTGACGCCAGGAGGAGACGGGACTGGGACAGCGCGCTGACGTCAGGAGGAGACGGTACTGGGACAGTGCGCTGACGCCAGGAGGAGACGGGACTGGGACAGCGCGCTGACGTCAGGAGGAGACGGGACTGGGACAGCGCGCTGACGTCAGGAGGAGACGGTACTGGGACAGGGCGCTGACGTCAGGAGGAGACGGGACTTGGACAGGGCGCTGACGTCAGGAGGAGACGGGACTGGGACAGAGCGCTGACGTCAGGAGGAGACGGTACTGGGACAGCGCGCTGACGGCAGGAGGAGACGGGACTGGGACAGCGCGCTGACGTCAGGAGGAGACGGGACTGGGACAGCGCGCTGACGTCAGGAGGAGACGGGACTGGGACAGCGCGCTGACGTCAGGAGGAGACGGCACTGGGACAGCACGCTGACGTCAGGAGGAGACGGTACTGGGACAGGGCGCTGACGTCAGGAGGAGACGGGACTGGGACAGCGCGCTGACGTCAGGAGGAGACGGGACTGGGACAGGGCGCTGACGTCAGGAGGAGACGGGACTGGGACAGCGCGCTGACGTCAGGAGGAGACGGCACTGGGACAGCGCGCTGACGTCAGGAGGAGACGGTACTGGGACAGCGCTCTGACGTCAGGAGGAGGCGGTACTGGGACAGGGCGCTGACGTCAGGAGGAGACGGGACTGGGACAGCGCGCTGACGCAGGAGGAGACGGCACTGGGACAGCGCTCTGACGTCAGGAGGAGACGGCACTGGGACAGCGCGCTGATGTCAGGAGGAGACGGTACTGGGACAGCGCGCTGACGTCAGGAGGAGACGGTACTGGGACAGCGCGCTGACGTCAGGAGGAGACGGGACTGGGACAGGGCGCTGACGTCAGGAGGAGACGGTACTGGGACAGGGCGCTGACGTCAGGAGGAGACGGGACTGGGACAGCGCGCTGACGCAGGAGGAGACGGCACTGGGACAGCGCTCTGACGTCAGGAGGAGACGGCACTGGGACAGCGCGCTGATGTCAGGAGGAGACGGTACTGGGACAGCGCGCTGACGTCAGGAGGAGACGGTACTGGGACAGCGCGCTGACGTCAGGAGGAGACGGGACTGGGACAGCGCGCTGACGTCAGGAGGAGACGGTACTGGGACAGCGCGCTGACGTCAGGAGGAGACGGGACTGGGACAGCGCACTGACGTCAGGAGGAGACGGCACTGGGACAGGGCGCTGACGTCAGGGGGAGACGGTACTGGGACAGCGCGCTGACGCCAGGAGGAGACGGCACTGGGACAGGGCGCTGACGTCAGGAGGAGACGGTACTGGGACAGCGCGCTGACGCCAGGAGGACACGGTACTGGGACAGGGCGCTGACGTCAGGAGGAGACGGTACTGGGACAGCGCGCTGACGTCAGGAGGAGACGGCACTGGGACAGCGCGCTGACGTCAGGAGGAGACGGGACTGGGACAGCGCGCTGACGTCAGGAGGAGACGGGACTGGGACTGCGCGCTGACGTCAGGAGGAGACGGTACTGGGACAGCGCGCTGACGTCAGGAGGAGACGGTGCTGGGACAGCGCGCTGACGTCAGGAGGGGACGGGACTGGGACAGGGCGCTGACGTCAGGAGGAGACGGTACTGGGACAGCGCGCTGACGTCAGGAGGAGACGGGACTGGGACAGGGCGCTGACGTCAGGAGGAGACGGGACTGGGACAGGGCGCTGACGTCAGGAGGAGACGGTACTGGGACAGGGCGCTGACGTCAGGAGGAGACGGCACTGGGACAGCGCACTGACGTCAGGAGGAGACGGGACTGGGACAGCGCGCTGACGTCAGGAGGAGACGGTACTGGGACAGCGCGCTGATGTCAGGAGGAGACGGGACTGGGACAGCGCGCTGACGTCAGGAGGAGACGGTACTGGGACAGCGCGCTGACGTCAGGAGGAGACGGTACTGGGACAGCGCGCTGACGTCAGGAGGAGACGGTACTGGGACAGGGCGCTGACGTCAGGAGGAGACGGGACTGGGACAGCGCGCTGACGTCAGGAGGAGACGGTACTGGGACAGAGCGCTGACCTCAGGAGGAGACGGTACTGGGACAGCGCGCTGACGTCAGGAGGAGACGGTACTGGGACAGAGCGCTGACCTCAGGAGGAGGCGGTACTGGGACAGAGCGCTGACCTCAGGAGGAGACGGTACTGGGACAGAGCGCTGACCTCAGGAGGAGACGGTACTGGGACAGCGCGCTGACGGCAGGAGGAGACGGTACTGGGACAGCGCGCTGACGTCAGGAGGAGACGGTACTGGGACAGAGCGCTGACGTCAGGAGGAGACGGTACTGGGACAGAGCGCTGACCTCAGGAGGAGACGGTACTGGGACAGCGCGCTGTCGTCAGGAGGAGACGGGACTGGGACAGCGCGCTGACGTCAGGAGGAGACGGTACTGGGACAGCGCGCTGACGTCAGGAGGAGACGGGACTGGGACAGAGCGCTGACCTCAGGAGGAGACGGTACTGGGACAGCGCGCTGTCGTCAGGAGGAGACGGGACTGGGACAGCGCGCTGACGTCAGGAGGAGACGGTACTGGGACAGCGCGCTGACGTCAGGAGGAGACGGTACTGGGACAGCGCGCTGACGTCAGGAGGAGACGGTACTGGGACAGCGCGCTGACATCAGGAGGAGACGGCACTTGGACAGCGCGCTGACGTCAGGAGGAGGCGGTGCTGGGACAGCGCGCTGACCTCAGGAGGAGACGGTACAGGGACAGCGCACTGACGTCAGGAGGAGACGGCACTGGGACAGCCCGCTGACGTCAGGAGGAGACGGTACTGGGACAGCGTGCTGACGTCAGGAGGAGACGGTACTGGGACAGGGTGCTGACGTCAGGAGGAGACGGTACTGGGACAGCGCGCTGACGCCAGGAGGAGACGGTACTGGGACAGGGCGCTGACGTCAGGAGGAGACGGTACTGCGACAGCGCGCTGACGTCAGGAGGAGACAGGACTGGGACAGCGCGGTGACGTCAGGAGGAGACGGGACTGGGACAGAGCGCTGACGTCAGGAGGAGACGGGACTGGGACAGCGCGCTGACGTCAGGAG
The DNA here is from genome assembly GCF_047496885.1 of Scyliorhinus torazame. NCBI lineage: Eukaryota > Metazoa > Chordata > Chondrichthyes > Carcharhiniformes > Scyliorhinidae > Scyliorhinus > Scyliorhinus torazame. Next base: position 378,386,375 of record NC_092709.1, read on the forward strand.
GAGACGGGACTGGGACAGCGCTGACGTCAGGAGGAGGTGGTACTGGGACAGCACGCTGACGTCAGGAGGAGACGGGACTGGGACAGCGCGCTGACGTCAGGAGGAGACGGTACTGGGACAGCGCGCTGACGTCAGGAGGAGGCGGTACTGGGACAGGGCGCTGACGTCAGGAGGAGACGGTACTGGGACAGCGCGCTGACGTCAGGAGGAGACGGGACTGGGACAGGGCGCTGACGTCAGGAGGAGACGGTACTGGGACAGGGCGCTGACGTCAGGAGGAGGCGGGACTGGGACAGCGCGGTGACGTCAGGAGGAGACGGTACTGGGACAGCGCGCTGACGACAGGAGGAGACGGTACTGGGACAGCGCACTGACGTCAGGAGGAGACGGTACTGGGACAGCGCTGATGTCAGGAGGAGACGGTACTGGGACAGCGCGCTGACGTCAGGAGGAGACGGTACTGGGACAGCGCGGTGACGTCAGGAGGAGACGGTACTGGGACAGGGCGCTGACGTCAGGAGGAGACGGGACTGGGACAGCGCGCTGACGTCAGGAGGAGACGGTACTGGGACAGCGCGCTGACGTCAGGAGGAGACGGTACTGGGACAGCGCGCTGACGTCAGGAGGAGACGGTGCTGGGACAGAGCGCTGACCTCAGGAGGAGACGGTACTGGGACAGCGCGCTGTCGTCAGGAGGAGACGGGACTGGGACAGCGCGCTGACGTCAGGAGGAGACGGTACTGGGACAGCGCGCTGACGTCAGGAGGAGACGGTACTGGGACAGCGCGCTGACGTCAGGAGGAGACGGTACTGGGACAGCGCGCTGACATCAGGAGGAGACGGCACTGGGACAGCGCGCTGACGTCAGGAGGAGGCGGTGCTGGGACAGCGCGCTGACCTCAGGAGGAGACGGTACTGGGACAGCGCACTGACGTCAGGAGGAGACGGCACTGGGACAGCCCGCTGACGTCAGGAGGAGACGGTACTGGGACAGCGCGCTGACGTCAGGAGGAGACGGTACTGGGACAGGGCGCTGACGTCAGGAGGAGACGGTACTGGGACAGGGCGCTGATGTCAGGAGGAGACGGGACTGGGACAGCGCGCTGACGTCAGGAGGAGACGGTACTGGGACAGGGTGCTGACGTCAGGAGGAGACGGTACTGGGACAGCGCGCTGATGTCAGGAGGAGACGGGACTGGGACAGCGCGCTGACGTCAGGAGGAGACGGTACTGGGACAGGGTGCTGACGTCAGGAGGAGACGGTACTGGGACAGGGCGCTGACGTCAGGAGGAGACGGGACTGGGACAGCGCGCTGATGTCAGGAGGAGACGGGACTGGGACAGCGCGCTGACGTCAGGAGGAGACGGTACTGGGACAGCGCGCTGATGTCAGGAGGAGACGGGACTGGGACAGCGCGCTGACGTCAGGAGGAGACGGTACTGGGACAGGGTGCTGACGTCAGGAGGAGACGGTACTGGGACAGGGCGCTGACGTCAGGAGGAGACGGGACTGGGACAGCGCGGTGACGTCAGGAGGAGACGGGACTGGGACAGCGCGCTGACGTCAGGAGGAGACGGGACTGCGACAGCGCGCTGACGTCAGGAGGAGACGGTACTGGGACAGCGCGCTGACGTCAGGAGGAGACGGTACTGGGACAGCGCGCTGACATCAGGAGGAGACGGCACTGGGACAGCGCGCTGACGTCAGGAGGAGGCGGTGCTGGGACAGCGCGCTGACCTCAGGAGGAGACGGTACTGGGACAGCGCACTGACGTCAGGAGGAGACGGCACTGGGACAGCCCGCTGACGTCAGGAGGAGACGGTACTGGGACAGCGTGCTGACGTCAGGAGGAGACGGTACTGGGACAGGGTGCTGACGTCAGGAGGAGACGGTACTGGGACAGGGCGCTGACGTCAGGAGGAGACAGGACTGGGACAGCGCGGTGACGTCAGGAGGAGACGGGACTGGGACAGCGCGCTGACGTCAGGAGGAGACGGGACTGCGACAGCGCGCTGACGTCAGGAGGAGACGGGACTGGGACAGCGCGGTGACGTCAGGAGGAGACGGGACTGGGACAGAGCGCTGACGTCAGGAGGAGACGGGACTGGGACAGCGCGCTGACGTCAGGAGGAGACGGGACTGGGACAGCGCTGACGTCAGGAGGAGGTGGTACTGGGACAGCACGCTGACGTCAGGAGGAGACGGGACTGGGACAGCGCGCTGACGTCAGGAGGAGACGGTACTGGGACAGCGCGCTGACGTCAGGAGGAGGCGGTACTGGGACAGGGCGCTGACGTCAGGAGGAGACGGTACTGGGACAGCGCGCTGACGTCAGGAGGAGACGGGACTGGGACAGGGCGCTGACGTCAGGAGGAGACGGTACTGGGACAGGGCGCTGACGTCAGGAGGAGGCGGGACTGGACAGCGCGGTGACGTCAGGAGGAGACGGTACTGGGACAGCGCGCTGACGACAGGAGGAGACGGTACTGGGACAGCGCACTGACGTCAGGAGGAGACGGTACTGGGACAGCGCTGATGTCAGGAGGAGACGGTACTGGGACAGCGCGCTGACGTCAGGAGGAGACGGTACTGGGACAGGGCGCTGACGTCAGGAGGAGACGGGGACTGGGACAGCGCGCTGACGTCAGGAGGAGACGGTACTGGGACAGCGCACTAACGTCAGGAGGAGACGGTACTGGGACAGCGCACTGACGTCAGGAGGAGACGGTACTGGGACAGGGCGCTGACGTCAGGAGGAGACGGTACTGGTACAGCGCGCTGACGTCAGGAGGAGGTGGTACTGGGACAGCGCGCTGACCTCAGGAGGAGACGGTACTGGGACAGCGCGGTGACGTCAGGAGGAGACGGGACTGGGACAGAGCGCTGACGTCAGAGGAGACGGCACTGGGACAGCGCGCTGACGTCAGGAGGAGACGGTACTGGGACAGCGCGCTGACGTCAGGAGGAGACGGTACTGGGACAGCGCGCTGACGTCAGGAGGAGACGGGACTGGGACAGGGCGCTGACGTCAGGAGGAGACGGCACTGGACAGGGCGCTGACGTCAGGAGGAGACGGCACTGGGACAGCCCGCGCTGACGTCAGGAGGAGACGGGACTGGGACAGGGCGCTGACGTCAGGAGGAGACGGGACTGGGACAGGGCGCTGACGTCAGGAGGAGACGGCACTGGGACAGCGCGCTGACGTCAGGAGGAGACGGGACTGGGACAGGGCGCTGACGTCAGGAGGAGACGGCACTGGGACAGCGCGCTGACGTCAGGAGGAGACGGGACTGGGACAGCGCGCTGACGTCAGGAGGAGACGGGACTGGGACAGCGCGCTGACGTCAGGAGGAGACGGTACTGGGACAGCGCGCTGACGTCAGTAGGAGACGGTACTGGGACAGCGCGCTGACGTCAGGAGGAGACGGTACTGGGACAGGGCGCTGACGTCAGGAGGAGACGGTACTGGGACAGCGCGCTGACGTCAGGAGGAGACGGTACTGGGACAGCGCGCTGACGTCAGGAGGAGACGGTACTGGGACAGGGCGCTGACGTCAGGAGGAGACGGGTACTGGGACAGCGCGCTGACGTCAGGAGGAGACGGGACTGGGACAGCGCGCTGACGTCAGGAGGAGACGGGACCTGGGACAGGGCGCTGACGTCAGGAGGAGACGGCACTGGGACAGCGCGCTGACGTCAGGAGGAGACGGACTGGGACAGGGCGCTGACGTCAGGAGGAGACGGCACTGGGACAGCGCGCTGACGTCAGGAGGAGACGGGACTGGGACAGCGCGCTGACGTCAGGAGGAGACGGCACTGGACAGCGCGCTGACGCCAGGAGGAGACGGGGAATACGAATGGAGGGGAAGATGGAATTGGATCCATGGAACATAAATGCAGAAGGAGGCCATTCGGCCCATCGAGTCTGCACTGACCCACTTAAGCCCTCACTTCCACCCTATCCCCGTAACCCAATAACCCCTCCGAACCTTTTTTGGTCACTAAGGGCAATTTATCCCGGCCAATCCACCTGACAGCACGTCTTTCGGGACTTTTGTGGGAAACCGAGCACCCGGAGGAGACACGGGGAGAACGGGAGACTCCGCACAGACAGTGACCCAAACCGGGAACCAAACCTGGGACCCTGGCGCTGTGAAGCGACAGTGCTAACCACTGTGCTACCGTGCTGTCTAAATCCGTACCCGATCTCTAAACCCGCCCCCTCTCTCTGGACCCCTCTCTCTGGACCCACCCCCTCTCTCTGGACCCCTCTCTCTGGACCCACCCCCTCTCTCTGACCCGCCCCCTCCCTCTGGACCCACCCCCTCTCTCTGGACCCGCCCCCTCCCTCTGGACCCACCCCCTCTCTCTGGACCCGCCCCTCCCTCTGGACCCGCCCCTCCCTCTGGACCCACCCCCTCTCTCTGGACCACCCCCTCTCTCTGGACCCACCCCCTCTCTCTGGACCCACCCCCTCTCTCTGGACCCACCCCCTCTCTCTGGACCCACCCCCTTTCTCTGAACACGCCCCCTCCCTCTGGACCACCCCTCCCTCTGGACCCACCCCCTCTCTCTGGACCCACCCCCTCTCTCTGGACCCACCCCTCTCTCTGGACCCACCCCCTCTCTCTGGACCCGCCCCCTCTCTCTCGACCCGCCCCCTCTCTCTGGACCCGCCCCCTCTCTCTCGACCCGCCCCCTCTGTCAGGTCCCACCCCCTCCCTCTGGACACGCCCCCTCTCTCTGGACTCGCCCCCTCTCTCTGGACCCGCCCACACTCTCTGGACCCACCCCCTCTCTCTGGACCCACCCCCTCTCTCTGGACCCACCCCCTCTCTCTGGAGCCGCCCCCTCTCTCTCGACCCGCCCCCTCTCTCTCGACCCGCCCCCTCTCTCTCTGGACCCGCCCACTCTCTCTCGACCCGCCCCCTCTGTCAGGTCCCACCCCCTCCCTCTGGACCCGCCCCCTCTCTCTGGACTCGCCCCCTCTCTCTGGACCCGCCCACACTCTCTGGACTCGCCCCCTCTCTCTGGACTCGCCCCCTCTCTCTGGACTCGCCCCCTCTCTCTGGACCCGCCCCCTCTCTCTGGACCCGCCCCTCTCTCTGGACCCACCCCCTCTCTCTGGACCCGCCCCCTCTCTCTGGACTCGCCCCCTCTCTCTGGACCCACCCCCTCTCTCTCGACCCACCCTCTCTCTCTCGACCCACCCCCTCTCTCTGGACCCGCCCCCTCTCTCTCGACCCACCCCCTCTCTCTGGACTCGCCCCCTCTCTCTCGACCCGCCCCCTCTCTCTCAACCCACCCCCTCTCTCTGGACCCGCCCCCTCTCTCTGGACCCGCCCCCTCTCTCTCTCGACCCACCCCCTCTCTCTGGACTCGCCCCTCTCTCTGGACCCACCCCCTCTCTCTGGACCCACCCCCTCTCTCTGGACCCACCCCCTCTCTCTGGACTCGCCCCCTCTCTCTGGACCCGCCCACACTCTGGACCCACCCCCTCTCTCTGGACTCGCCCCCTCTCTCTGGACCCACCCCCTCTCTCTGGACCCGCCCCCTCTCTCTCTCGACCCACCCCCTCTCTCTGGACCCACCCCCTCTCTCTGGACCCGCCCCCTCTCTCTCTCAACCCACCCCCTCTCTCTGGACTCGCCCCCTCTCTCTCGACTCACCCCCTCTCTCTGGACCCACCCCCTCTCTCTCGACCCACCCCCTCTCTCTGGACTCGCACTCTCTCTCTGGACCCACCCCCTCTCTCTCAACCCACCCCCTCTCTCTGGACTCGCCCCCTCTCTCTGACCCGCCCCCTCTCTCTGGACCCACCCCCTCTCTCTGGACCCACCCCCTCTCTCTCGACCCACCCCCTCTCTCTGGACTCGCCCCCTCTCTCTGGACCCACCCCCTCTCTCTCGACCCGCCCCCTCTCTCTGGACTCGCTCCCTCTCTCTGGACCCACCCCCTCTCTCTCGACCCACCCCCTCTCTCTGGACTCGCCCCCTCTCTCTGGACCCGCCCACACTCTCTGGACCCGCCCCCTCTGTCAGGTCCCACCCCCTCCCTCTGGACCCACCCCCTCCCTCTGGACCCACCCCCTTTCTCTGGGCCCACCCACACACTCTGGACCCGCCCCCTCTCTCAGGTCCCACCCCCCCCCTCTGGACCCACCCCCTCTCTCTGGACTCGCCCCCTCTCTCTGGACCCGCCCACACTCTCTGGACCCGCCCACACTCTCAGGTCCCACCCCCTCCCTCTGGACCCACCCCCTCCCTCTGGACCCACCCCCTCTCTCTGGACCCGCCCACACTCTCTGGACGCGCCCCCTCTCTCAGGTCCCACCCCCTCCCTCTGGACCCACCCCTCCCTCTGACCCGCCCCCTCTCTCTCGACCCGCCCACACTCTCTGGACCCGCCCCCTCTCTCAGGTCCACCCCCTCACTCTGGACCCACCCCCTCCCTCTGGACCCGCCCCCTCTCTCTGGACCCACCCCTCTCTCTGGACCCGCCCCCTCCCTCTGGACCCACCCCCTCTCTCTGGACCCGCCCCTCCCTCTGGACCCACCCCCTCTCTCTCGACCCGCCCCCCGCTCTCTGGACCTGCCCCCTCTCTCTGGACCCACCCCCTCTCTCTGGACCCACCCCTCTCTCTGGACCGCCCCCTCTCCTCCGGACCCTCCCCCTGTCCCTGGACCCTCCCCCTCTCTCTGGACCCGCCCCCTCTCTCTCGACCCGCCCCCTCTCTCTGGACCCTCCCCCTGTCTCTGGACCCTCCCCCTGTCTCTGTACCCTCCCTCGGTCTCTGGACCCTCCCCCTGTCCCTGGACACGCCCCCTGTCTCTGGACACAGCCCTGTCTCTGGACACTCCCCTGACTCTGGACCCTCCCCTGTCTCTGTACACTCCCTCGGTCTCTGGACCCTCCCCCCGTCCCTGGACACGCCCCCTGTCTCTGACACGCCCTCTGGAACCTCATCCCCTCCCCAGCCCAGGTCTCTCATCCAATCACCTCGCTCGATGACGTTGCTCTTACCGGAGATGTTGATGAACAAAGCCATCGATCAGGCTGATGTTTGATT